>NC_068338.1:10624615-10828588 GCF_014633365.1 Diospyros lotus
TGGATGGATACCTTTAACTAAAACTAGACACAAAAGAGCATAATGACATTGCGATCGGGGTTGCTGAGTAACTAATAATTGACAGTGGATTTGATGCCATCCAATATCTGCACCCAACCCATTCAAGAAGCCAATTGTTGGTGACATTAACATAGAGCGCATATATATATATGTATATATATATTATATGGAAATGCTACTTGCACATTTGATCTAACACTTGAGATGACACTTCATATATTGATTGATGACATAATATAATAAATTAATATTAAAGTGTCTCTCAAGTGTTAAAAAAATGCGTTCCGGAAATTTTTAAATCGAAATGGTGGGCTGAATGTGATGGTTTTGCACTTGCAAACAACACACAGCACCACCGTTTCAGCCTAAATTTTCCATCTTATTATGTATAGTGAAAAACGAAAAAGAAAAGGCACTACACTAACCTTGTTCTTGGTGGGCATGTAGAAAGGCTCAAAAACTAGAGGAAAAGGTGTGTCCAGGCCGCAAACTCTAGCCACCGGAGCTTCTAACTGCAGAACCCCATTAAAAATAGGGAAAAGGAAATCATCTAATTAGACAAAAAACAGAAAATGGTCTCAAGGCAACCAGTGGGATTTAAAGTAAGAGCCAACGCAATCCAAGCATTTAAGGTATATACAAAGTTCATATGCCACAACTACATTTTTATGTTGGATTTTGGTCTCGCAATCTTCAAGCTTTCTTTTGTGCCATTCAAATCTCTGGCAACACTCTTAAGGTTCTTCCTACCAAAAACTGAAGCCAAATTACAGTTAAAACAAAAGGGCCTGCTTCCACAACCACAACTGTCAATCTCGTTCCACCAAGATGCAAGCATTCACCAATATAGAGGAACACTCTTTAGGAATTGTAATAAACTATTTTTTCCTTCAAATAATGAAATTTGATAAGATCAAATGGGAATCCAGAAAATTTTCAAAGAATAGTGTCTTAAACATGGGTAATCATCTTTAAGAGTAAAGAAACCTGAAGGAAAAGTTATTGAGATTAGTCCTCACTAACTTCGGGATTAAATCTATTTCTTACTTCATTTTCGGGTCACCTTTACTTCAAAACCTCTGTATCTAAGGCCTTGACCCCTCAGCCTGCCCTTAAACTCTTAGAAAGTGTGCATCTCCTTATGGTAAGAACAAAACCTAAGAAAAGATAATGAATGGTCAAGTCATGCAAATAGTTGAGTCATATTTGAGGATCTCCAGAGAAAAGAGATAGAAAACCCAGTTTGCCTTGTATCTTAAATTTTGAAAAAAACTAAACAATAACAACAACATATCTAGCCTTTATCCTATTATGTGGGGTCGGCTACATGAATTCTAAACTTTCATGTATTTCTGTTTTTTGTCATAAATTTTGAAAAAAAAACTATAAAAAAAAAAAATAGGTGTCGAAAAGGAGCTAAGCAAATCCTCATGGTTGCTTTAGTTGTGCCAATCGCGAAGGAGAATATGAATGCTCAAAAGTTTGACCAGCTCTTTTATGTTTGGATTCATCTTTACCTCACTTTCTAGATAAATTTCCACTGATGAAGAAAAGCCCTTTCAAAAGAAGTGTTAAAATATAAAAATAATAGAAGAAGAAAACCAGTACTTGAAGAAAGCTAATTTCTTCTTATTGAAATGAAAGCTTGCATTAAAGCTCACACTATAACAAAGGATAGAAATGAAGTCCTATTTATATAAGACTTGAATACATAGCATTAACCAAATAAAACTGAAAAGCTATAAATAAAACTTTAAATGCAGGATGTTTTGCATTCCAAAAATGAATGCCAAACTTCAGTTACAAATGGAAAATATAATAGAAAATATAACAATGGAGACATAAATGAAAAAACAGAAAATTAAACCAACTTTAATTAAAGAAAAATATCACAAATCTCAACACTCCTCCTTGAGATTTCTAACTTGTAGCATAAAAATTCAAATTGACCACAAGGTAAAGCTTTTGTGAGGATGTCAGCAAGCTGAAATTCTGAATTGCAATGAGTGAGCTTGATCTCGCCTTCTTTCTCTGCTTCCCTCAACAAATGAAACTTGACTTTAATGTGTTTTGTTTTACCATGTTGTACTGGATTGGAGGCGATAGCAATAGTAGATTTGTTATCACAAAACAATTCCGCGGGCTCCTTTTGTTCATATCCTAAATCACCAAGCAATTTGCGAAGCCATATTGCTTGATTTGAAGCACTTGCTGATGAAATACATTCAGCTTCAACGGTGGATTGAGCCACAACTTCTTGTTTCTTTGAGTTCCAAGAAAAAACCCCAGTGCCAAGAGAAAAAATATAACTAGAAGTGCTTTTAGAATCATCAACACAACCGGCCCAATCACTTTTAGCATATCCAATCAATTTCAAGTCACCAATGGACTCAAACCAAATTCCAAAATCAAGAGTACCCTTTAAGTATCTAAGCACCCTTTTAGCAATACCAAAATGAACTTCACTAGGAGAATTCATATATCTTGAGAGCATACTTGCACCAAACATTAAATCCGGCCTGGATACTGTCAAATATAGCAAACTTCCAACCAAACTTCTAAAAATTGTAGGATTGGAGAGTTTCTCACCATTCAAAAAGAATACATTGTCAACCATATTGACCCTTGCTATCTCCACTCCTTGTGGGTCATAAATAGTACAAACACGATCTTTGAAAAACACAGAAAATTTGCTATGCATCAACTGAGCAATACTAAGCAAGTTTTGAGATAATCCTGGAACAAATAAAACATTAGAGATTTTCTTTTCACCTTGCTTAGTATGCATGATGACATTACCTTTACCTTAAGCTAGTACCGTCTCTCCATGTCCAAGGACCACCTTTGTCCTTATAGATTTGTCAATCTGGCTAAAAAGACTGATATTTTTAGCCATGTGGGTGGTGTAGCCGCTGTCAATAAGCCATGAGTTTATATATGTTTCAACAACATGAGAAGCCATAAACAAGAAAGATGTTTCTTGCTTTTGATAATCTGCACGATTAGCTTGTTGTGGGGGCTGTTGGGATGATTGGTTTTGCTTGGCACGACAAAACTTTTCAGTATGACCATTCTTATCACAATAATCACAATGGTAGACTTGCTTGTTTTTGTACTAGTAATTTTTCTCAGCATGATTGGTCTTTTTGCAGAAACGGCAAGGAGGAAATTTTCCCCTCCTTGATACTCCTTTTTTTTCCTTTGCTCCCCTGATCTTCAGTTGCCTTTCTATCATCCCTTGCAACAGGTTTCTTGCCTTTAAATTTGGCATTAAAGGCACCTTCAACATGTTCCTCATTACGGATTGCATCCCTTTACTCTTGGGCTTGTAATTTACTAATTAACTCAGCTATAAAGAGAGTAGTCAAGTCACAAGACTCCTCTATGGCTGAGATCTTCGACTCAAATTTGTCAGGGACATTTACCATTATTTTTTCCACAACCCTTTGATCTGGAAAATCTTCACCAGCTAATCTGATTTGGTTCACAATAGTCATCACTTTGGTAGTGTACTCCATCATAGTGTCTGAATCCTTCATCTTCAGCATCTCAAATTCTCTTTTGAGAGTTATTAATTTAATAGCCTTCACCCTTGTGCTTCCTTCAAACTCCTCTTTCAACTTATCCCAAGCTTTCTTGGCCGTGTCACAATCAATAATCCTTGCAAAAATGGGATCTGATAAAGCAACATGAATACAAGATAAAGCCTTGGGCTTCTTTTACTTCTCCTCCTCATACTGTCTTATTTGATTCAAGGTTGGATTTGCTCCCAATGGTGGAGGATCAGCATCATTCAAAATAGATTCCCAAAGGCCAAGTGCTTTGAGATAGTATTGCATTTTAACAACCCAAAATTGGTAGTTGTCACCATTAAATTGTGGAGGAGTGGAAACACCAAAATTAGAAGACATGTTGTAAAGTAGGGGTGTCAAAAACTATCCGAAAACCGGTGAACCGGACCAAACCGAATCGAACCGTGCCTTTTGGATTAGTTTTATGGTTCAACAGTTAGGTTCTAATTCTAAAAAATTAAGAACCGATATATTTGGTTTGGTTACTGGTTTTTCTTTTCAAACCGTGGTTTGAACCGAACTGGAACCGATATTATACTTGTATATATAATATAATTTTTTGGGTATATATATACATAAGCATAAATATATTATTACTTGCAATTTTAATCTTCTAGTTTTTATTTATTTCCTTTTTGAAGTTGGTTATTATTATTCATGAACTTTTTTATTTCTAGACTTTTATGCGTTATTGTTATACTAAATAGTCGATGTAATCTCATTTGATGAAGTAGTTTATGAATTATTTTGTTCTACTTTTACTTCAAGATTTGAAGCATTAATGAAGTTATGGGTTTATTTTAATTAACAAATTTGTTTCTAATTTTATATTTTGCGAAAATATTTAGAAGCTAAATGTTAATTGGATAGAACCGAAACTGGTCCGATGCGACGGATTGGTCATGGTTTGGTTTTATATATTTAATGGTTCGACTACGGTTCTTATTTTTTCAGAACCGTTAAAAATGGTTCGGTTACTGGATTCTTATAGAACCGCACCAATTCGAACCATTGACACCCTTACTGTAAAGTATAAAACTAGAATTCTCCTCTCAAACAAAATCACAGCCCTTTAAGCTCTGA
The DNA here is from genome assembly GCF_014633365.1 of Diospyros lotus. Lineage (NCBI taxonomy): Eukaryota > Viridiplantae > Streptophyta > Magnoliopsida > Ericales > Ebenaceae > Diospyros > Diospyros lotus. The sequence continues at coordinate 10,629,292 of NC_068338.1, forward strand.
TACCACTGTTAAAATATAAAAATAATAAAAGAAGAAAACCAGTACTTGAAGAAAGATAACTTCTTCTAATTGAAATGAAAGCTTGCATTAAATCTCACATTATAACAAAGGATAGAAATGAAGTCCTATTTATATAGGACTTGAATATATAGCATTAACCAAATAAAACTAAAAAGCTATAAATAAAACTTTAAATGTAGGATGTTTTGCATTCCAAAAATGAATGCCAAACTTCAAAAACAAATGGAAAATATAATAGAAAATATAATAATGGAGACATAAATGAAAAAACAGAAAATTAAACCAACTTTAATTAAAGAAAAATATCACAAATCTCAACAAGAAGCCACATAGGAGCAGATAAATTGTATTAAAATTCAGGTACAATCATAAAGAAACTGATCACATTATATTAGAAAACATAAAAGGTCTTAACCTTTGTTGGAACAATGTTTCTATTTATTTTTGCCTCAAACTAGTATATAGGAGTTCATCCTATGGAGCTGGTTCCTCAGCTAACAAGCACATACACAAATACAGACATGTTAAACAGGCATAACACCATAATTCTCAGAATTGGGGCATAACATGACAACATATCAAATAATAAATTCTATACCTTATATGTAAATAAATACATAAATAATTCACATTGTATATATTAAGAAATAAGCAAGAGTGGAAATTATTGATAAGGGAGGAGTAGTAAATGTAAATCTGCATTATTTTTATTTTATGGTTGATTTTCAAATTATTTCTTAAGTTTCTAGTCTAAATAGGATTTTTTTTTAAGTTTTGGACACACATTCCCACAATGGACAAAAGTGTCCTCAAGTGTTCAGTAGGAAAAAGAAATTAAAATAATAGGCCACCATTTGACAAGTGACGAACTGACATATATTTAGATTGTCCAATGAGTGTCAGTGTACAATATCACAGATTTCTAGATGTAGCCATGCTTCTTAAAGTTGCTAGAAATGTAGGCCCTCTTATTAGTTCCCAAGTACATAAAACAAAAACAGCAAACCAAGCCTTGATTCACCTAGGTTGGTGGGCTATATGATATGATCACATCTTTGCAAGGCCATTCCCACGTCTCTTTTAATAGTTCTGCACAAAGTTTTTAAGTCTTCTACTGTTTTTGCTACAACCTTTTTCCATTCCATTGATTAGTTGCATCTTGTTGATTTTAGACATAAAAACTCCTCACTTTGTTATTTGGATCAGACAAATTTATACACAAATGGTAACTGCTCACATGGTGGTAGTTACACATAGAAAAAACTATCACTTAGAAAATAAAAAAATACATAATGAATGAAAACAGTCCCTATAGTTTGGCTAGCTACCTAACTGTCTTTATTTCTTATACACGGTTTTCTGCATGCCCCTCAAGCTGGGTTATAAATATTAAGGTAACCTAGCTTGGATCTTTACATCTTCGAATTGAGTTTTCGGTAGGTAATCTTTGATAGATCTTTGGTATGTAGAAAATCCACCTTTAATTTTTCTTTTTATAAAGTGATTGTCTATTTAGGTCACTTTGAACATGTCGAGTTGCTGCCAATACATTAGTTAGACAACTAAAATATTGGGTGTTTGAGAGATCTACTTGACAACGCCTCCAGTGTGTCTTTAGTATTGGAATACTTCTCCTTTGTGGCATCCCAAATTTCTTATGCCGTCTCATAGAGGATGAAATTTACTCCGATTTAATGTGTGTTTAGGGTCGAAATACTTCTCCTTTGTGGCATTCTCTTGCGTCATCTTATAGAGAATGAAATTTACTCCAACTTCATTAGTCATGGAATTGACAAGCCATGACATTACCATATTGTTTTCTGCTTTCCATGTCTTGTCCTTCGAATTTGTTGAATTTGATTTAGGGGCTTCACCATTAAGATATCATTTTTTCCTCTGCCGCTTATGAACATCATAATCGAATGTCCATTAGAACTCGAGACAGCAAGTACTTGAGTGGAAGAAGAAGAGGTTGTCGTGTGAAGGACGCCATTGGTATGATGGAGGAATTTTCTAATAAAAAATGCTCTAATACCATGCTGATTTTAGACAGAAAAATCCTTACTTTATTATTTGGATTGGACAAATTTATACACAAATGGTAATTGCTCATATGGTGGCAGTTATACATAAAAAAAACTACCACTTACATTGTTGTCAAACTCGCGAGTCAACTCATACAAGTTTATGAGTCATGTAGTTTTAAACGAGTTAACTTGCTTATAAACTCGGATTTTCATAGAATCAGAGTTGACTCGCGATTCAATACTATAAACTCAGTGATAAACTCATAAACTCGGTTGGTAAACTCGGTAAACTTTGAAATTTACATTATATATAAATTAATATTTGAAATTTTTATTATAGATGAATGATAACAAATGGACTTAATATTTAGAAATTTCATATTATTTAGTATTTTTGAAATCAATAGATGATGTTATTTTGAAATAGTTACACATGTATTTTATTAATAAAGAATACGATTGTAAATTGTAATAATCATGTTATTAAGCAATATTAATTAATTTTTTATAAAATTATGTCATTCTAAATATATATTTACATACATTAAAGGGTATTTTTAATTGTCTTTAAAATCTTACGAATTTACAATCCGAGCTTACGATTCGATTTTATAAACCATTCTTCGATCCCACTTAAAATCTCAATTTTAACAACCTTGACCACTTAGAAAATAAATAAATGTATAATGAATGAAAAATTGTTCTCTATTTCTTGTACATGATTTTCTACACATCTATTGGTTTTCCTCTCGCTTAACCAAACCATCTTATTAGCGTTTTGCACATTTTCAGTTTTAATAGATGCCATTTCAACTTTATTACAAATAATCTTATTTCTAATTCTGTGTTTTTTTGTATGATAAGACATCCATCAATAATATTTTCATTTCAAGTACACTCATATTTTTGCATGTATTGGTGCTCAACTTCCCAACATGCTATGCCATTCAATAGAGTTGGTCTTATAGTCATCCTATAAAACTTGTGTCTTAAAGTCGTAATATTCCCATTAAAATCGCTTCCGAAGTATGCAATATAAGAAAATAAGTTTTCTTATAATCCAAGTTGGGTAAATCTTAGAATGTTCCTATAGAAATTTGGTAGATGATGGTTGTAGGCTTGCAGCTAGTAGTATCAGAACACTACTATACCTTGAAAACTCAATCAACGAGAACATGTTGATAAGACATTTAGTTTTGTTTATTTTAATTTATATAGATTTTAAATTTTTATTTTTATTTCTTTTTGTTGCGATAGTTTTAGTTAGGGTATTTACCTTTCAGTTGGATTTTAGCCCATAAATAGGCTTAGGATGTAATCAGAAAATCAGATTATTGTTTATTGATATTGGATACAAATTTTCTGATTATCCCTTTCCTGAGAATTCTCCCTCTTTCTATCTTTCAATCCCCAATCCTTCTCCAGCTTCTTCTCTTCTTCTTCAAATATTTCTCAAATTTCTGGCTGTCCCACATTATTATACTATCACAGCTAAAATAACAATGACAACCAATAATGTATCCATGACTGAGAAAAGGAGCGTGCCAATTTACCCTTAAGAAGCAACGTTCAACAATTGAGGCAGAAATTTCAGCACCAAATCCACCAGTAATTGGAGCTTCATGACTAATCTACAAATAAGAAACAAGACGTATCAACAGGAGTTGCAACCCCAAGTGTTAGAAAGCACATTCTGCACTGAGCATAATTCTTACAAGGAGCCTTCCAGTCTTTCTAACAGATGCCTCTACTGTTTCCTTGTCCCAAGGTATTAGAGTTTTTAGGTCTATTAGTTCACAAGAAATTCCATCCTGCAAATGGAAGCATCAATTATGTGTGCCTATAACCCAAAACAAGCATACCACCGTACAAGGGTTTTGCACCTCGCCATTAAAAAATTTGTGCATCAGCAGGGGAGAGGGGTCATTAATTCCAGAATCAATGTGGGTAAGGCTAATTGAAACTGCACAGAAACTTTCACCTTTTCAGCATCAAGACAGGCCTGTTCCATGATGGATAGCTGAGCTCCCCACCCAACCAGTGTGATGTCAGAACCTTCTCGAATCACCTGAATTTGAGTAATGCAATTTCCTCAGATATAGCACTCACTGTCAATCAAGAGCTAAAATCAACATACCTCTGCCTCTGATAGAGGCAACACATAATCATGCTTAGGAACCTCTTCAACAGCCAAACGATAAAGCCACTGTGAAGACAGATTAATCACAGGTTTGAAACTTTTATGTAATAAGGTTGATCAAGTGACACTTAAAAATTAATGTAGAAGACTAACCTTTGGTTCAAAGAAGATAACAGGGTTAGGGTCACGAATGCATGAAAGTAACAACCCCTTTGCTTGCCTTGGGCTTCGAGGTATGACTACCTACAAACAAAATATACTTGAGAGATACTTGCACAAAATGAAGTAAATCTAGTTCACTCAACTAGTTATGAAATGAAAGTAACATTAACATGAAAGAACCCAGGCTCCTGGTCATAAACACAAAAGACTCTAGTGCATCACATGATTGATATATAGCAAACATGCGTGGTCAAAACTGATTCAATAGAACTAACTCCAATGGGCATTAATTACAAATCTATTGCTGAAAGAAATATATAATAGGAAAAATCCAAGCTCAACCTTGTCAGATCCTCAGATCTGACGGTGGTAATTTTGGTAACATTCAAGAGAAATTGGAAGTAGAGAGAAAGTTGGGAAGAGAATCGAGAGAGAGAATGAGAGAGAAATTAGGAAAGAGGGAAAGATTCAATCTTTAATTGTCTGAATGCCCCCACCGTCCCCTTACACTAGCCTTTTATAGGCATACCTGGTTGATCTTCAGTTATGGTAACTGAAGCTCAACAAACACAGCAACAGCCAAGGCATCTAACCAAATTACAACAGTATGATCTAACTAAATTACAACAGTATGCAGCCCAATTACAGTATTACCCCTCTAATATCCTAGGGTTGTGACAAACCTAAATGTAACAACCCATAAATTTTAGTCCGGAAAAGTAGCATAAGCTTTGATGTGATTGATTAACCAGGGTAGCAATCAAAGGAGTGAGTATATCTGAGGTGTGAAAGGGAGAAGGGAATCATTCAACTAGATTGGGGGACCCTGCCGACTGATAGAAGGCAGAAAGGAAAATCCAGTTTTTGCCTAAGTGAATTCAGTCAATTGGGGGATGGTGCTCAGTCAGCTGAAAACAGGCAAAATCTTACAAAAGATAGGGAGGATCCCATTTAGTTGACTGCTTAGAAGAGACGGTCAATGGAAGCCTGGGTAGCTAAGAAAGTGTTTGAACCTGGAAGAATTCTGTCAATTGAGGGACAAAAAGCAGTTGATTGAAATGTTGATAATCAAGAAAATTTGGGGAACCAATCTGAAGTTGATTTCAAAAGTGAACTAATAATTTTTCTGCCAAATTTTAGAATGTTAACATTGGTAAGATGGCCATAGCTAATTTTGGCAGTGGAAGAAACAGCCTTAAGTGAATATAGAGGGTCATTGGAGGTTAAGAGGTTGTGCCAAGTCCTTTGGGAATGGATATAGGAGCATTATAGAGGATAGAATGGTTATTTGAGGCAAATCCTTGGTGAAAAATTTATTCAATAGTCATCCACATACCCATATGACCAAGAGAAACAAAGAGAGAGTGGATATGGAATTGCGAAGGAAAAGGGGTTGGTAGAGAAAGCTCTTGCATAGGATAAGCAAGAAGTGAGAAATGATGAAGTATTGGGGTTATAATAGGTGTGCTTCAGTGGTAATGCAAGTTTTAATGATGGATTTTCCTGTACATCTTCAGGGCAGCCACCAGTGAGTGTGAGAGACCCTCCATCTACCCAAGAAGAGCTAAGCTTGAGCATAAAAAGGGGCTAGAAATGTAGATGGACGAATTTTTCAACATTCCTTTGCTGGCAAGCTAACAGACAGGTAGATATATATATATATATATATAGACAGAGAGAGAAGAGGGAGTCTGGTGAGAGAAAATAAAGGGGAGCTTAAGCCCTTCAGCATTCTGCTGACTAAGGTAAGATCACTTTTGTCTGTATCATATTGAGCATTGTTGCATGAATGTGTTACTCATCATGTAATATGTATCTTTGTAGTACTTGTTTGATCTCATGTAACACAACTTTCACATAAAATTGTTTTGAAAATTTATAAATTAGAAGTATCACTTGCCTACTGTTTTGAAGTATGAAAATCTATTGACATTCATGTTTCAAATTATTCTTGTTAGATGGTTTCTAAGTCTTTTGTGTTGAGCATTTCAAAATTTACAAAACAAACTACAATGTGTTAAGTTTGATTTTGAGGATGTTTTGATGACGAGAATTTAAATGCAAAACTTTAATGAACTTTCTCCATTAAGATGTTTTGATGATAAGAATCCAGGATTAACCTTAATGTGTCACTCTAGGTATTTCGAGGATCAAACTAAGTGTCCATAGCATACAAGTGAAATCCTGAGTGTTAGGACTATGGACCTCCCAAATCTCCACATTGGTATGATATTGTCCACTTTAGGTCTAAGCCCTCATGGATTTGCTTTTGGATTTTACCAAAAAAGCCTTATACCAATGGAGATATTGTCCACACTTATATGTCCTTGATCCTCCCTATATCTAGCCAATGTGGGACTTTAGTTTGCACACCCAACAATCTGCCCCTTGAACAAAAGACCACATCATTGTGGTATTTTTTTTATGGGCCTCCCCTCCAACGATCATCCATCTGTCTGCTCCATCGAGATTAATTACTCATCTTCACCATGGGCCAACAACACATCCATGAAGTTCCAAAGTACCCCTACCTCAAGAGCCCGCTCTAAATAGATCCCAACCACGGATCCAATCGTGAGCTTAACTGGGGCCCACCACCTTTGTATGGCATTCTGAGAATTTCCTCCACACATTCTCCTGGCTAAATCTGAGGCCTGGGCTTTGATACCATTGTTAGGACTATAGACCTCCCAAATCTCCACATTGGTATGATATTGTCCACTTTGGGCCTAAACCCTCATGGATTTGCTTTTGGATTTTACCCAAAAGATCTCATACCAATGGAGATATTGTCCACACTTATATGTTCTTGATCCTCCCTATGTCTAGCCAATGTGGGACTTTAGTTTGCACACCCAACACTAAGTATACTTAAAGTATACTTGAACATGCTCGAATAACTTAAGATGATATTCTAAGTTTTTCAAACATGTGTTTATCGAGTATCACATAGAGTAAGCTTAAATTAGAAACATTACTCTAGGAGACAGCATTACTCAAGGTTTAAAGGAAAAATGTTTCATGTATATTCTTGATGTTTAGGTGACAAACATTAAGACCTTGAGTGAATGAATGTAAACTCAAGTGACGATACTTGAGTTCTGGAACATAGCATTTAAATTGACTATTTGATGTTTAGAAGGGAAAGCATCAAATACATAAGCTTCTTAAGACTAAAATTTAATGATGTTGGAAGAACACTTGAAGGACTTAAAGATTAAGTGCTTGTTGCTTGAAAAGCAAAACATTCAAGTGTTTGAAGGATTTGGAACTTGTCAATTGAGTATTTAATGTTAAGAAATCAAGTTTTGAAATCAATAATCAAAGCTGTTAAGATTAAAAATCATCAGGATGTTAAGCGAGTAATATGGCTAACTTAATCAATTAACATACATTTTATTGGAGTAAGAATTCACATTAATCGAGCAATTATGTTTGGGAAAGTCAATTTTAACTAACTTTAAAACATTACTAGAGTATTCAATACTATTAATCGAGTAAGATATTTTAAGGTTTAAAGTTTAATGAAGTAAGGAAATATCTCAGTCAAGTAACAAGGAACTTATTCGACTAAGTTATTCTTTTAATTGAGTAAGACTAGAATATTATATGGATTAATCGATTATACACTTGTATTACTTGAATAAGTAATGGAATAGTTTTAATCGAGTAACCAAAGAGTTAATCGACTACGTGATATATTAGTCGAGTAACATATATTGTAATCGAGTAATGAATCCTGGTCAAAATGATAAGTCTTTGTACTCAAACTTTTAATTGACTAAGAAGTAATTTTTAATCGAGTAACATCTACCTTTGTCGAGTAACTAAAAATTTTAATCGAGTAATAAATACGAGACAAAAACTCCGCCTGGGGATGTTATCCACTGTCGGTCCCAAGCCCGGATAAATGAGGAGGGTTGTGTTAGGTAGCCGACAGCCAACGTAAAACTTAGTCGGATCCAAAACATGAACTCTAGACAAATTATGAAAAATCATTTGGGCGTAGGCGTAACCCTTCATAGCGACGCGCTACACTGCCCTTGTGTAGTGTCAAGTGAGCGAGGGCCGCTGCATCGGCGCCCGGATGTAGTGACAAATGAGCAAGGGTTCCCGCATTTGCTTGGACGGATGTGGGTAAAGAAGCTAGTCCAAAATCAAAATCAAAACCAAAATCAAAATAAAAATAAAAAACAAAATCAAATTCAATGTCAAGGCCAAAAACAAAATCATAGATTATGGATTGGGTCATGGAACATAGGAAAATTAACAGGCAAAGCTATGGAAGTGGTAGATGCGATGGTTAGAAGAAAAATTAATATTATGTGCCTTCAAGAGACGAGATGGGTAGGGAAAAAAGCAAAAACTTTATCAGAAACTGGATATAAAATATGGTACACAGGAAATGATCGAGCGAAAAATGGAGTGGGGATTATTATGGATAAAAGCTTAGTAGATGAGATAGTGGATGTAAAGAGAATAGGGGATAGGATTATTATGGTGAAGGTTAGTTTAGGAAGAATGACTATGAATATCTTTAGTACATATGTACCACAAGCGGGGTTAGGTGATGAGATAAAAGCAAAATTCTGGGAGGACTTAGAGGTACTCATACAAATGATACCAAGAGGAGAGAAAGTGATTATAGGAGGTGACTTAAATGGGCACGTGGGTAGAGACGAAAATGGCTATAGAGAGGTACATGGAGGGTATTGGATTCGGGGAAATTAATAATGAGGGTAAGTCTATTCTAGATTTTGCTATGGCATATGGGCTCATCATAACCAATACTAGGTTCAAAAAACTGGACGAACACTTAATTACATATAAAAATATCACATTAAGCACCCAAATAGATTATTTCCTCATGAGACAAGAGGATCGGTTATATTGTAGGGATTGTAAGGTGATACCGGGAGAATGTTTGACTACTCAACATAGACTTCTAGTACTTGACATCCAAGTAAGAAATTGGAAGAGAAAAAATCACATAAAACAAAATCCAAGAATCAGGTGGTGGGATTTAAAAGGGGAGAAACAACTAATCTTCAAAGAAAAATTAAGGGGTAGAAGGGAATGGAATGGAGAAGGACAGACAAACCAAATGTGGAAAGAAGTGGCTAACGTCCTGAGAAGCACGACAAAAGTAGTCATTGGAGAGACAAATGGTAGAGCCCCTAACTTTAAGGAGTCTTGGTGGTGGAATAAGAGGTACAATTGAAAATTAAAAATGAGAAAACTTGCTATAAGGCTGTATATCAATGCAACAATGAAGAAAATCAAAAAAATTATAAAGAAGCAAAAAAGGCAGCAAAAAGAGCTGTTAGTGAAGTAAGGTCAAAAGCATATGAGAATCTATATAAATGACTTGATACAAAAGATGGAGAAAGGGATATATATAAATTAGCTAAAGTAAGAGAAAGAAAAACACGGGATTTAAATCAAGTGAAATGCATAAAAGATGAAAATCAAAATGTATTAGTGAATGAGGGAGCGATTAAGAAGAGATGGAAGGAGTATTTCACAAAATTATTCAATGATGGTGGCGACACAAGAGTTAGGTTGGGACATCTTAGTAACTCCGAAGGGAACGTGAGCTATACATTTTATCGACGCATAAGTTCAAATAAAATAAGGCAAGCATTAAAAAAGATGAAAAATCATAAGGCAATGGGACCAGATAATATACCAATAGAAGCATGGAAATGCATGGGAGAAGAGGGCATCTCCTGGCTAACGCAATTATTTAACGCGATCCTTAAATCAAAAAAGATGTCAGATGAGTGGAGAAAGAGTACTTTGGTTCCTATATACAAGAACAAAGGAGATGTTCAAAAGTGTGAAAATTACAGAGGAATTAAGCTAATGAGTCATACCATGAAACTTTGGGAGAGAGTAATAGAGCAGAGGCTCAGAAAAGAAACAAAGGTCTCGGAAAATCAGTTTGGTTTCATGCCTGGTAGGTCAACAATAGAAACTATATACCTACTGAGGCGCTTAACGGAAAGGTATCGGGATCATCAGAAGAACCTACATGGTGTTTATAGATCTAGAAAAGGCCTATGATAAGATCCCTAGAGAAGTATTATGGAGGGTTTTAGAGAAGAAAGGAGTCAGAATAGCCTATATACAAGCCCTTAAGGACATGTATCACGGTGTAGAGACAAGCGTCAGAACATGCGGAGGGGATACTGAACCGTTTACAACTACAATAGGACTGCATCAAGGTTCTGCACTAAGTCCATACTTATTTGCTCTAGTAATGGATGAACTCACTAAAGATATTCAGATAGAGGTGTCATGGTGTATGCTATTTGCAGACGACATAGTGTTGGTGGATGAAACAAAAGAAGGAGTGAACACTAAGCTTGAGTTGTGGAGAAGCAATTTAGAATCTAAAGGATTTAAATTAAGTAGAAAGAAAACAGAATATATGGAATGTAAATTTAGTAAGAATGCAAGAGTGGATGATGTTATAATAAAATTGGAAGACCAAATCTTACAAAGAAAAGACCATTTTCGATATTTGGGATCAGTGATTCAAAAAGATGGAGAAATTCACGAGGATGTCGCACATAGAATTAAGGCAGGTTGGCTAAAATGGAGAAATGCATCGGGAGTGTTATGTGATGGTAAAATCCGATTAAAACTGAAAAGAAAATTCTATAGGACAGATATAAGACCAATCTTGCTATATGGCTCAGAATGTTGGGCAGTCAAATACCAGCATAAGCAAAAGACGAGTGTAGCGGAGATGAGGATGTTAAGATGGATGTGCAGCCATACAAGGAAGGATAAGATTAGAAATGAAGTTATTCGTAATAAGGTAGGAGTAGTGTCAATCGAGAAGAAGATGAGAGAGACTAGACTAAGATGGTTTGGTCATGTAAGAAAGAGACCAATGACGCTCATGTGATGAGAGTTGATGAAATGGAACAATTAGTCAAAAAAAAAGGTAGAGGTAGACCCAAGAAGACTTTGGAAGAGACATTAAAGTTTGGTATGAAGTGTATGGATCTAAATGAAGATATGACAAAAGACAGAAATACATAGAAGTCTAGAATTCATGTAGCCGACCCCACATAGTGGGATAAAGGCTTGATATGTTGTTATTGTAATAAATACGAGACAAAATGACAAGTCTCTATGCTCAAACTTTTAATCGACTAAGAAGTTAATCTTAATCGAGTAACATCTTACTTAATTGAGTAACAAAAAAGTTTAATCGAGTAATAATTATTGGACAAAATGTCAAGTCTCTTTACTCAAATTATTAATCGACTAAAAGAAATTGTTAATCGAGTAATGATACTCTTTAGTCTAGTATCAAAATTGTTTAATTGAGTAATAGATTTGAAGTTGCATTTAGTTAAAATATTAATCGACTAAGATACGCTTTTAATCGAGTATTATCATTTTGTAATCGAGTAACAAATATTTTACTCAAGTAATGACTAATGCAGCTGATAATCTTAATCGAATAAGATTATTCTCAGTAGTCAAGTAATATCTAAGCTTAATTGACTAACTCCTACGATCACTCAAGTAACCTTGTGTCTCACTCAAGTAACATATATTTTACTCAGCTAATACTATATGAAAATTCAAAATTATAGCCGTTACAGGCAGCATTAAATGCACACAGTCTTTTGTTCTAGACAATCAACTCTTCATTAAATGTTGTATGAACAATCTTTCATGAAAGTTAGCTATGTTTGAACTTCAAAGATATATTATAACCATTGCAATGGAAAGAAATAGAATAATCTTGCAGGTTACATATTTTTATCCTTTGGATAAATCATCAAGTGCATTGAAGAAGCTAAACCCATAAATACCCATGGCAGGCATGCACAAAATTGAGCATAGCATGCCTAATGGAAAAATCCTCTTGAAAAGAATAAGAAAGAAAAAGAAATAGTCAAGTTGAAAGCCATCATTCTTGATGTTCAACTGTTCTCAAGTTCTTCATACCGAGAAAGAGAGTGAAAAAATTTTATTGTCTTATCTTTATACTCTCCATTGTACTCTTAAAATCCCTCTTGATCTTTGTTTCATATTCTTTTGAGGGTATTTATCTTGTGAGCTTCTACCCCACACTCCATTGAGAGTTGTTTTACTTGTGAGCCATTTCTCCACACTTTTCTCTCATAAACTACTATAAAGGTTATAGCTTAGCCTTGAAAAAGCTACTGCAAAGGTTATGGATGAGCTTTTAAAAAGCTACCTTTATAGAGGTCACCTCTCCAAACATGAAATCCTTAGTGGATTCTAAAAATCCTTGGTGAGGAGCCAAGGTAGTGAAATAAGCGGGGTTGAGTGCTATCTACTTTATCTTTCTTACATGTGATTTTCACATTTCAAGCACTTTCAATTTCCATTTACAACATTGTTTTCAAAGCTAAAAAAAGGCATAAAACAGTTTTTGCATAAAATCTGCATCAAACAGAAAAAATTTTGAAACACCCAATTCACCCCCCCCCCCTCTTGGGTCCTCACTCCTATATCTCTTTTCACAATGTTTCAAAACACATTCTGCATTGTTTCCAAACATTTGGACAAAATGCATCTCATTTCTTGGAAAACACAAAAGTTTTGAAACATGTTTCGAAACATTCAAGGAGAATGCTTTTGGAAATTCAAAGTTTCAAAGCATTTAATCACAACTTTTTAACAAAATGCTAATACAGTTTAACTGTTTCGAAACTTCAATAATAACTTTTTGGCATAATGTTACGTCTCATTTGTAGGTGTCATAACTTTGTTTCAGATTTTCTAAAAACCTTCAATTTGTGAGCAAAATTGTTTTGGTGGAATGCTTGTATTTGAAATATGGATTGAAAAAGGGAATGATTCTGTTTCTGATGCACTTAAATCTCAAATATGAAACTTATCCCAACAGGTGATAAGTTTTGAAACACACTATACAAAGTTTTGAAACATTCAATTATATGTTCAAATCGCACCTTAACAAGTTTCAAAAGTTTGTCGAGACAGTTTTTTTTTTTTTTTTTTTCTAAATCTTGGAAATAAGCTACAACGAGCAAATTTGTAAAACCCATTCCTTTGCCAATATAAAGGACCTCAAATGTAGCTTCAAAGGGTTGGTTGAGTATCTTCAAGCAAGCACACAAGCTATCAAATTCTACAAGCTTTACAAGCCTTCAAAAGAGACTAACTGTTTACATCTTTGTAAAGATTTCTTTGGTTTTCTCATTTTAAAATCTTCCCAATAGCTTGTTTGTATCTGTGGGGTAATATTTTTACATTCAGACCTGTAAAGAGGTCAGAGCTTGTATTGAGATGCCCTTAAAACATGTGTATCAAATTTGCTATGTCTAGTTTGCATTGGTTGTGTGGTGAGCTAAGAAAGTTGCATCAGTAAGAGGTTGAAGTGGCAACCCTTAGGAAAACCAGTTGTAAAGGTTTGGGGTGTGCCTTCGAAAACCTCTTGTTGGTTTATAGTGAAAATCTCCAGTGGGATCTAGGAGTAGACATGGGCATTGTTATAGCCAAACCACCATCAGAACTCTTCTGCATTCTTGTTACTTTGCTTAAAACCTTCATTTTCCATAGATAATATATCAGACGAGCAAATCAAGGGTTTCAAATAAGAACTCTTATTTCTTCTTCTCAAATGACCGAGATGTTAATATAGTTGATCAGGTCTGGACAGTAAGGCAAAGGACTGACTGTCTGACTAAACGGGAAAGTCCGGTCAATTGAGTGATGGCAGAATGACTTGAAAAATGGACAGGGAACATCCAGTTGACTGGGAAGAGTCTCAGTGAACCAAAATAAGGCCAGAAGCTGAACAGGTGCCAACAATTTATATCTTTCAGAACAGAAAATCTCATCTACTTCCAATAGCAAGGGGCAAGGGGTAAAGAAGGAAAGGGGGAAGGAGAGAAGTGATTCTCCTCCTCGGGTTTGTGTCACACCCTAGGGTTGAACTAGGGTATGGAAAAGGAATTGGGAAGATTAAGAGAAGAATTTGGAGGGAGAGATCAGATGGGAGGGAGAGATACAGCAAGAAGAAGGATGAAGAATATTCGAAAGAAAGTGAGAGAAAGAGAGAATATAGAATATTCAATTCATTTCTCAACCTCCATCCTACAGCTGTGGCTTAATATATAACCTCCCAGCCACCCACATGCACCCATGTGCAATACACACAAAATTATAACTGCCTCTAGCTACCGGACAAATATTCATAACAGAAAATAACAACAACATATCCAGCTTTTATCCCACTATGTGGGGTCAGCTACATGAATTCTAAACTTCTATGTGGGTTACGCCCCAACAGATAGTTTGTCTAGAATTCATATTTGGATTTGACTAGGTTTTATGCTGACTGTCGGCTACCTAAAGCAACCCTCCTCCTTTATCCGGGTTTGGGACCGACAATGGATAACATCCCCTGGCGGAGTAATGATGAAATGAAGTTTCAACACCATCTTCATATGGAGAAGTTTCATGAGATGGTGGTGAATGAAGATAATTGATATAGTTGTGTTCCATCACTTAGTTGACATGGTGAAACCAACAAGTACAATATGGAAACATAGAGCAAGGTAACTTGCAACTCATTGATCAAAATATATTATATGTACTTAATTCTCCATACACGCTGAGAGCAGGCCGGAGGGGGCCTTAGGTCTCTGGTCACAAATTTCCTCTATGTAATGCCTAAAAAAGAGCTAATATCTCTGGCCAAAGATAAGTAAAGCTGAATATAAAATGAACCAGTGGCATGACGCTTACAGGTTAGCAGTTTTGCTTGACAAAGTTGGGCTAAGTTGAAGAAGGTCCATTCCTCCATATACAAAACTGAAATGTGTATAGTTTTTCTAGGGACAAAGACAAATACAAAAGTCTTTAACGTTTTTTTTTTTCTTACTGTTTTAAAACAAAGTTGTTACTAGTAAGTCTTACCTGCATCTTCTTGCAATGTAATATTATTACTCTCTGTGAGGACAAATGATGGTGATATTACAGAACATTGATACATTGGTCAAGCAAGAATTGAAACATGTTTTTCTTTCTGTTTTATACTGTAACCCATAATATAATTTTTCTTTCCCATGGTAATTTCTGTAGCCCTTGACAAACAATTTGGTGCTCCAGGTCATTGCTCATTTAGGAGAAGGGATCTATACCTTGATGCCAGGAACATGACAGAAAAATGCTTCAGGGGATTGTGAATGATAATGCCCACCATGACCCACGGCTCCATAGGGTGCTCTTATTGTTAAACCTGGCAAATCACTAAGAGTCAATCCATCAACTGAAAACAAATGAAATTGAAGTCATACTACAATTCTACATAAAATTACCTCCACAATTAAATTGATTGCCACTCCTATATCTGAATTTAGCAGCTTCATTGACAATCTATGAAGTGGAGATTTGGTTTGGTCAAATTTCACATGTTAAGCTCCAGTACAACTTAAAAATAAATAAATAAAATATGCACTAGAAATTAGCACCAGGCATGCATGCCTGATCAAAGGCCGGATAGATGTAATCTGCAAATTGAATTTCTGCAATAGCTCGATTTCCCTTGCAAGTGATTTGAAAAAGTAAAAGAGTTGCATCAATAAATTGAGAAGTGTTAGGAGAAGAAAAAAATAGAAAAGAACAGAAGTATTTGCAATAAAGGAGCTTGACATGAATTCCTATATCATCACAAAAGTACTGAAGTTTTGAGCTGACCATTGCAGCCAGGCCAATCCCGAACCCAACAATGCCCTGTGTGCAATAACCATCAGTTTAGAAGTTATGAAACACAAAACTCTACAGAATAATATTCTTTTTTCCCCTTAAAATGTTTTAAGGAAATATTACATATATAAGAGGGTACAAAAAACAGAAGCATTGGAATATTGATAAATGTTGGAGAACAAGATCCAGAACAACCAAGTGGAGGCTACAATTCTCTTCTGATAGATCAATCAAAGGATGAACAATGAAGTTATGTTCAAAGCAGAACCTTTGTTGAGTTAAGATTATAACAAAATCAGTTTCCAACTTGGAGATTGATGATGAACCTTTAGTGGATATTTCCTAAGTTCTTGAAATTGTATCTAGAAATCATCAAGGGTAGCATTTGGGATAGGATCACCTGTTCACAAAGAGGGGTATTGAAAACTCTGTGTTTGCCAAATTGATCGACTAATCCTGTTGTACATCGGAAGACTCCACCAAAACTCACATCTTCTCCAAATACATAAGCACTGTGACAAAAGTAATGTCAATGAGTTTAATAGAAATAAGTGTTTGCTGTGATAAACTTTCATCCAACAAGAAGGCCAAGATTTCCAGAAGTAAACAAGAAGGGCAAAGACTAAAAATAGCATTTTCAATACTTAAGCAAGACTAAGTGTTTATATATTTTATAAAAAATAATTCAAATTCTTGGGTGCAAATCATATATATGGTTCGTCTGATTCCCATAAAGCAAATGTCGGGTTTTGGCACTGAGACACTAGCTCATTTAGCTTTATAGGCACGGGTGATCTGTCTAGGAAGCTCCTTGGAGATTTCATTTTTTTAAATTTGAATTACCTAGTGGTATTTTTATCAACTTGTATAATTCCTTAAAGACGATTATGCAACTAACAAAATTCATTCGACGTTCTTTGTTCTTGAGAAAGCCAAAAATTGGGCATTTGGGGCATCTAATTTTCAATTTTTGGGCTAAAAACAAAATTTAATTTTTGCTGAAAAATCCAGGCTGTCAGACAGAATTTGATTTTTGCTAAAACTAAACCTGGAAAATCAACTTAAAAAGTTGAAAAAAAATAAACTTCGAACAAATCATCAAATGGTGTGTTTGTATATATTTCATTAGTTTTCCCTTCAGCATGTAATGTGAAACCATCATAAACAATTTGCACTTTGCATTTCTTCATGCCCACCCCTTCTGTCTCTAAAGTTACTTTAGGATTGGAAACATTGAGCAAAAGATGAGCAAAAATATACTTGAATTAACTATATACCTTTCTGGTTAATGCAAAAGCAAAAGAAAGTTGCATAGGTGGAAAAACAAGCAAATTGTACGCAGAGGAAAAGAACAAGAGAGCACCACATGTACGCTAGTAATACGCGAAAACACACTTGGTTAACCATATCCATTAGGAGGCCCATGTTAAGCATTTAGGCAAAGCTACTGAATAAAATTGCAGAAGTTAAGAAATTCAAATTAGCTGCTGCAGATAATATGTGAAGAAATAAGAATTAATCTTTTTTCATATCACAAAACTAATGAATACAATCTTACTTATAACACACACTCCTAATCCTTGAAGAATTCTAAGACTATTCAATCTCCTAACAATTCTCCTATTGTATAGGAGTTGATTACTCTCCTATAAATTAGGACCCCTACTAGATTACAACAACTCAAACATTAATAAAATAAATAAACTAATAAAACATTAATGAAATAAATCAATTGATAAAATCCAACTGCCAACACTCCTCCTCAAGCTGGAGAATGGATGTCCCACATTCCTAGCTTGCTTACTAGATCTTCAAATCTTTTTACTGACAACCCTTTTGTCAATATATTAGTAACTTGTTCCTCTGATGGAACATATGGCAGGTGAATGAGTCCGACTTCCAACTTCTCTTTTATGAAGTGTCTGTCTATCTTAACATGCTTGGTCCGATTATACTGATTGCTAACTGATTATGAAGACGATGAGAAATTGAATCAGACTTTTTATTCAATTAGTCTTATAATCCTTCACATACTTGGTCCCTATTTAACATGTACATAGAGAACAAAAATGGAAACATAAGATTAAACCCAAGAAATCAGCCCCAAATAATCAGTCTAAACCTTCCAAATATTGTGACCTCAATCTCAATCTCTTACCACAATCTCCTCCAAATCCTCTTCAAATCATTCAGGATTTCAACACTCCCCCTCAAGTTGGATCATAGATGTTGATCATGTCCAACTTGCAGATAAACTCTTCAAAGCTAGATCTCTGTAACCCCTTAGTGAATATATCTGCTAATTGTTCTCTAGTAGGAATATAGGTCATGCAGATTGTTCCTTTCTCAATTTTCTCCTTTATGAAATGTCTGTCAACTTCTATATGTTTAGTCCTGTCGTGCTGGACCGGATTATGGGAAATACTGATAGCAGTTTTGTTGTCGCAGTAGAGTTTGATGGGAAACTCTACTGTGATATGCAGTTCCTCCAAAAGCTTTTGTAACCATAGCCCTTCACACATCCCTTGAGCGACAGCTCTGAATTCAGCTTCATCACTACTTCTGGCTACCACATTCTGCTTCTTACTTCTCCATGTTACTAGATTTTCCCAAACATAGGTACAGTAGCCGGTAGTAGATCTTCTGTCTTCTGCTGAGCCTGCCCAATCTGCATCTGTATAGATCTCTATCTTCTTACTATCTCCTTTCTTAAAGAATAGACCCCGCCCTGGTGAGCCTTTCAGATATCTGAGAATCTTATACACTGCTTCTAGGTGACTCTCTTTTGGTGAATGCATATGCTGACTGACAACACTTGCAGCGAAAGCAATGTCAAGTCTAGTTTGAGATAGGTAGATCAATCTACCTACTAGCCTCTGATATCTTTCTCTATCCACAGGCTTTCCAACGTCTTCCATTCTTTTCCCTGCCTCGATCGGGATATTGCTTGGCTTGCAACCAAACATACCAGTCTCAGTCAAAAGGTCAAGAACATAATTTCTCTTAGAGACACTAATTCCCTTCTTTGATCTGGCGACTTCCATTCCCAGAAAATATCACATTTGACCTAGGTTTTTTACTTCAAACTCTGTGGCTAAGACCTTCTTCAACCTCTCCACCTCTCCTATGTTATCTCCAGTAAGTATGATGTCATCCACATACACAATCAGAATGGTCCTCCTACCATCATTGGATAGTTTGAAGAACATAGTATGATTTGATTGCCCCTGTTGATATCCTTGATTCTTAATTACCTTCGCAAATCTATCAAACCACGCTCTTGGTGATTGCTTGAGCCCATATAGAGATTTCTTCAATCTACATACTCTGGTTTCTTTTCCCTCCTTGTAAAATCCTGGTGGTAATGTCATGAATACTTCTTCCTCTAGCTCACCATTCAAAAAGGCATTCTTGATGTCAAACTGATGGAGTGGCCAGTCCAGGTTTGCTGCCAAGGACAAGAGAACTCGTATAGTATTTAGCTTGGCTACTAGTGCAAATGTCTCGGTGTAGTCAATACCATATGTTTGGGTGAACCCCTTTGCAACTAGGCAAGCTTTGTACCGCTCTACTGTGCCATCCGCCTTGTACTTCACCGTGAACACCCACTTACAGCCTACTGGTTTCTTCCCCCTTGGCAACGTCATCACCTCCCAAGTTCCATTTTTTTCTAATTCCCTTATTTCTTCCATCACTACTTCTCTCCATTTTGGAATCTCCAAGGCTTCTTGAATATTCTTAGGAATCTGGGTTCTGTCAAGGTTAGACGTAAAAGCACAACACTTGGCAGAAAGGGCACTGTAAGATACAAATTTTGAGATAGGATGGAGAGTACATGAACGAGGTTGTTTTCTAAGAGCAATGGGTAAGTCATCAAGATTTTTTACCTGGTCAGGATTGGGTTTTGGCTCATGAGTAGTCGGAGCTATCACCGGTTCAAACTCTTTTGATGCTTCGGATGCGAGAGTCTCATCAGGCTTTGATTTAGGTCTCCTTGAGTAGATAAGTGGCTCCCTGTCTATTTGTTTTCCCACATCTCCCCTTGAGTTCAAGATTCCTTCTGCGTTGGACCAAGAAGGAGATGGTATATTATAAGGAGCAGACTCAAAGATCGCAACATCAAAGTCGGTGTCTGAGGGACGAGCTTCACTCAAGGACTCCCCCTAAAGCGAGTAGTAGGGAGTATGCTCAAAAAATGTGACATCCAAACTAACATATAATTTCTGTGAAAGAGGGTTATAACATTTGTAACCCTTCTGAGTAGGAGAGTAACTAAGGAAGACACATTTGAGGGCTCTTGGATCCAACTTAGTACGGTGGGAGGCGTGAATGTGGATAAACATGGTGGACCCAAAAACACGAAGCGGGAGAGATGAATTGAGCCGAGAATTAGGGAAGATCTCCTCGAATTTTTGGAGAGGGGTTGCAAATGAGAGAATTTGACTAGGCATTCGGTTGATGAGGAATGCAGCAGTCAGAATGGCATCACCCCAAAAATTATTTTTCATGTGAGAGGTGAACAATAGGGCACGAGCTACCTCAAGAATATGCCAGTTTTTCCGTTCAGCAACCCCATTTTTTTGGGGGGTGTGAACGCAAGAACTCTGGTGAACAATACCTTTGGCTTGAAGATAGGGGCCCAAAGAATTATTGAAGTACTCAATGCCATTATTAGTACGAAGAATTTGAATTTTTGTGTGAAATTGGATGTAAATCATAGTGTAGAAGTTCATGAAGACAAAACTAACCTCAGATTTATCATGTAGTAAATACACCCAACAAAGACGAGAATGGTCATCAATAAAGGTAATAAACCATTTTGTGTAGGTCCTATTGGGAACTCGTGAAGGCCCCCAAAGGTCACTGTGAATCAAAGTAAAAGGCAGAGATGGTTTATAAGAACTAGAGGGAAAAGTAGTGCGAGGATGTTTTGCAAGTTCACGGACTTCACATTGTAAATCCAAAGGAGTTTTATTCGAACAAAGTGAAGGAAACAAACGTTTTAGATATTGAAAACTTGGATGACCCATTCGTTTATGCCATAAAAAAAGGTCACTATCCCTAGGACTAGATGCAGAATTACAAATAGAAGGATGA
Organism: Diospyros lotus; assembly: GCF_014633365.1. NCBI lineage: Eukaryota > Viridiplantae > Streptophyta > Magnoliopsida > Ericales > Ebenaceae > Diospyros > Diospyros lotus. The sequence continues at coordinate 10,650,466 of NC_068338.1, forward strand.
CACTGTTTACTCATGTGAGCATCATCAAAGTAATAGAGTCCCTCGCATTCCTTAGCACTACCAATCATCTTCCCTGATGATAGATCCTGAAAGACACAATGGGAAGACAAAAATGTAGCTGAGTAATGAGATTGGTTGGTTAGCTGACTAACAGACAACAGATTGCAAGACAGATTAGGAACATGAAGGACAGACTCCAAAGTAATAAATTTAGAGATACGGATACTCCCCTTGCCAGCTACCGGGGATAAAGTACCATCTGCAATTTTTACTTTCAAGTTACCAGCACAAGGTGAGTATGTGGAAAATAAATGATGGGAATCAGTCATACGGTCGGATGCGCCAGGATCAATAATCCAGGGAGTACAGTGCAAAGTAGTACTAAGAGCAGTCAAAAAAGTACCTTTGTGGGCTAAGGAACTTGATGAAGGAGGCATAGAAGACTGACCCAAGGCTTGAAAGGTCGAAAAAAGAGCATATAACTTCTCAAGTTGCTTGGAATTAAAACCCCCAGTAGGGGCAAACTGAGTATGATGGGCTGATTCTATTTGCTGTTTAGTCAAGACTTGGTACCCATGAGATTTATTGGGCTGTCTGGGCTTCCAATCAGCAGGCTTGCCATGTAAAACCCAGCAGGTATCTTTGGAATGACCTGCTTTTTTTGCAATGGTCACAAAAAAGCCTTTTGTTTTGTCTCAACCCAGATGCTGTGGAAGGCCCACGAGTTACAAGGGCTGAAGCCTCAGGCCCAGATGCAATCTTCTCCTTCAACATCACCTTTCGCCTACTTTCTTCACGCTGAATTTCAGAGAATACCTCTCGAATGGAAGGTAATGGCCGACGACCCAAGACTCGGCTCCTCACATCGTCGAGCTCTCTGTTGAGCCCAGCCAGAAACTCGTACACCCTCTCGTTCTCCATCCTCTTCTTGAATAGCACACTGTCACTCATGCACTCCCAAGATTCCTCACAACTGAGGTCCTGTTCCTGCCATAAACCCAGCATCTCCGTGTAGTATTTCGTCACCTTTCTTTCTCCTTGCTTCATCTGCCACAACTAAGTCTTTATCTCGAAGATTTGAAAGGCATTCTCGGCATCGGAGTAGGTTTCGCGAACAGCTTCCCACACGTCTTTCGCTATCGGCAGGAACATGTATATCTTGCCGATCGCTGGTCGCATGGAGTTGATCAAGTAGGAGGTGATGAGGGAATTCTCAAACCGCCATTTTTGGAAGGCCACTACCTCCTTGGAAGATGGTTGTTTGATCTCGCCGGTAAGGAAGCCCAGTTTGCCTTTGCCGTCGATGACCAACTTGATGGATTGGGCCCATTCTCAGTAGTTCTTCCCATTCAGCTTCTTTACGGTAAGACAAATTAAAGAATTTTCAAACCCACCAATCGAACCCATGGAAAGGATTATCTCTGATTCTCCCTCCTGAGTTATCGACTGGATAGACTCATGGCTGGCGGCCATGGCTTCTAGGGTTTTCAGAGTGACCTGAGCTCTGATACCATGAAGATGATGAGAAATTGAATCAGACTTTTTATTCAATTAGTCTTATAATCCTTCACATACTTGGTCCCTATTTAACATGTACATAGAGAGGAAAAATGGAAACATAAGATTAAACCCAAGAAATCAGCCCCAAAAAATCAGCCTAAACCTTCGAAATATTGTGACCTCAATCTCAATCTCTTACCACAATCTCCTCCAAATCCTCTTCAAATCATTCAGGATTTCAACGAGTTATCACACCACAACTTAACTGTGTCTTGGAGTGAAATTCTTAGATCATCAAGAACAATTCGTAGCCATAGAATTTCACATAGAGCAAGGGCCATAACCTTAAATTCTGCCATTGCACTTGATCTTGCCACAACACTTTGCTTCTTGCTTCTCCAGGACACCAGATTCTCTCTAGGAATACACAGTAGCCACTTGTAGATCTTCTATCAGTCATGGACCCTGCATAATCTGCATCTGAAAAACCTTGAATGTTCAATTTATTTCCTGCTTTAAATAGGATCCCTTTACCTGGAGTAGCCTTGAGATAACACAAGATTTTTCTAACCGCTAGCATATGCTCCTCAGTTGGGCTGTGCATGAATTGACTTACCAAGCTGATAGGAAAGGCAATATCTAGTCTTGTATGAGAGAGATATATCAATTTTCCAACTAGTCGCTGATACCTTCCTTTGTCTATAGACTTGCTAGTAGGGTTGTTCCATAGCTTGCAATTAGGTTCAGTAGGAATTTTTACCCCTTTTCCTCTAATCAATCATGTTTCAGTCAATAAATCAAGCACATATTTCCTTTGAGAGAGAAAAATACCTACCTTAGAATAAGCTACTTCAATTCCCAAAAAATACTTGAGCACACCCAGGTCTTTGATTTCAAATTCCTTAGCCAGCCTTTCTCTAAGCTTTGCCTGTTCTCCTTCATCATTGCCAGTTACTATCATGTCATCCACATATACCAGTAGCACAGTAACCTTTCCTCCTATCGAGTGTTTGATGAATAAGGTATGGTCCCCTCTGCTTTGACTGTAATCGATAGTATGCATGGCTTTAGATAACCGTCCAAACCAAGCCCTAGGGGATTGTTTGAGCCCATATAAGGCCTTATTTAGCCGACATACCTTCCCACTGAGTCCCTCATGAAATCCTGGTGGTAAATCCATAAACAATTCCTCTTCTAAATCTCCATAAAGAAACGCATTTTTAACATCTAGTTGTTGTAGATTCCACCTAAATGAGGCTGCCAATGACAAGAGAACACGAACTGTGGTCATCTTTGCCACTGGTGTAAATGTCTCTAAGTAGTCAATCCCATATGATGAGTGTAGCCTTTACCTACCAGCCTTGCCTTATACCTCTCAAGTGTCCCATCCTTATACTTGATATTAAAAACCCATCTACACCCCACTGGATGAACTCCCTTAGGTCTGTCCACAATATCCCATGTATGATTCCTTTTTAAAGGCCTCATTTCCTCAAGCATAGCAAGCTTCCAATTCTAATTTTTCAGAGTCTCAGTTACTGATTTTGGAATGATAATTGAATCTAGAGATGTTAGGAAGCTTTTATGGTTTTGGGAGAGGAGATGATAGGATAGGTAATTGGTCATTGGTCATTGGGTGTTGGGTGGTGCAGCTTCTAACTCCCTTCCTAAGAGCTAATGGGAAGGTCGATATCATCAAGGATTTGGCCGATAGAGGCTGAAGGTATTGTTTGCATGTGATCCCGGCTTTGAATGGGAGAGGAGTTTGGAGCTTGTTGGTCTTCTAGGTTTGGCTGTTTTCGTTTATATACATAGAGAGACCCCTTGTATCTTCCTTGCAGCTGCTGGCAGGCTTCTTGTTCATCAAATTTGGCCTGATCATCACCATGGTTAAGGTTGTTTGAGTGCTGAGGAGATGGATTGGCTATAGGGTCAGGATTAGAGGCATGACTAAGCTGATTGGAGGCCGAATGAGGATCAGCATTAAGCTGAAGAGTGGACTGGGAAGATGATAAAGGAAAGAAGATGTCACTCGAGTCACCATAGGAAGTCTCCCCCTAGTGACCAGCTTGGGTAGAGCCAAAGAATGGAGTAGTCTCGACAAATGTGACATCCTTAGAGACAGAGAGCTTGCGAGTGGGAGGATGATAGCATTTATATCCTTTTTGTGTGGGGGAATACCTAAGAAATACACACTTCACAGCTCTTGGATCAAGCTTATCCCGAGAGGATTTGGAAATATGAACGAAGGAAACACACCCAAATACTCGAAGAGGAAGAGTGGTGCGGAAATTAGAGTCAGGAAAATGAGTAGTGAGGCAAGAGAGAGGACTTTGTTGGTTTAGAACTTTGGTAGGCATGTGGTTAATAAGAAATGTGGCCTTTCCTCCCCCCAAAAGATTTTAGGAACGGTATGACGGTGAAGCAATGCTCGAGCTACATTAAGGAGATGTCTCATCTTCCATTCAGCTACTCCATTTTGTTGTGGAGTATCCACATAGGAAGATTCATGGACAATCCCTTCTTGTAGGAAAAAATGGTTCATATAAGAGTTAAAATAATCTCAAGCATTGTTGGGTCAAAATTTCTTTATGGGAGTTCCAAATTGAGTCGTTATCATTTTACAGAAGCTTGGTAAGACTGTTTGAATGGCGGCTTTGTCTTTTAGCTAAAAAACCCATGTCATCCAAGTACAATCATCGATAAATGAGATAAACCAATGTGCCCCATAATAAGTAGGAATTTTGCAAGGACCCCATACATCAGAATGAATTAATGCAAATGGAATAGAATGGAGTTTATTGCTAATTGGGTAAGACACACAATGTTGTTTGGATATAACACATACATCACAATGAAGAGTACTAGGATCTAAAGAAAGAAATAAAGTAGAAAACATAGATTTTAAAAAAGAAAATGGTGGGTGAACCAACCGGTAGTGATGCAGCCATATTTGGTGATAGTGGGTTGTAATTTGAGAGGAGAAAACCACTAGTTGCTGGTTCTTTGTTGCTTTCCTTGTCAAGCAATACAGCCCATTTGTTTCCCTAGCAGCCCCAATCCTCCTCCCGGTTTTCATTGCTTGAAACTCACACACATTAGTAGAAAAAACAGCATAGCAGTGTAAGTTTCTTGTGAGTTGAGAAATAGAGAGGAGGTTGGCTGACAATTGGGGCACATGAAGAATATGGTTAAGGGTTATGTTTGGGCTTAGATAAACATTGCCACGTCCGATTATAGGGACTGTTTTTCCATTAGCAATGCAGATTTGTTTCGTGGTCTTAAGGGGTTGATAGGTAGTAAACACATGGGAGTTAGGTGTCATATGGTCTGTAGCTCCGGAATCCAAGATCTAAGTATCATTTCTATCAGTGTTTGATGCTGGAAAAATTACATAATAAGCAAACTTACTTGAGGGCTTACCAGAAGGATCTCAATGAGCCAAGGAGCAGCTGCCATCATCTTGTATAGTCTTCAAAAAGGATTTCAATTTGTTGATTTCCTCATTGTTGAGAAGAGTGAGATCTGAAAAATTTTCCTCCAGCTTTTCCATAGTTCCATCCTCTTCTTGTCCCTTTTTGTGATAGATAGGACTGAGTGCTAGGTCGAGTAGCTGTGCTGGGGAACCCTCCCATTTTGCTTAGGACTACTTCCTTTTCGTGGAGCTTGAAGCAATTATCTCGGGTATGCTGAGGTTTCTTGCAATATGTACACCAAAGTCCCTCTCTGTTGTTAGGCCACCCTTGTGCCCTTGATTTTCCACATCTCTGCCTTGATCCTTCTCCTTTCTTTGACACTAAAGCTGATCCATCAGTGAATGCCCCCTGCAGCATCACTGCCCGCCTGTTTTCCTCACTTCTTACCATTGCAAATACCTCATTGAGTGAGAGCAATTTCTCTCGGCCAAGAATCAACACCCTTACTTGATCAAAAACCGAGTTAAGGCCAGCCAAAAATTCAACAATTCCATCCCTTTCCATGATCTTATTAAGGGTTGCAGCATCAGCACTGCACACCATCTTAATTTTTTTGGTATTGATCCAATTCTAACCACAAGCCATTTATGCTATTGTAGTACTTCATAACAGTCATCCCCCCTTGTTTAATACTACTTATCTTGGTTTTAACTTCATATATAACATCTTGCACTTTAGAGTAGGTTTGCTTAGCTACTTCCCAGATTTCCCTAACAATACTTTGAAACACATAATTCCTACTTACATCAGGTTGCATGCCATTCCATACCCACGACATAATAAGAGAATCCTCTATATCCCATACCTAAAAGTTGGGATCAATTGCTGCCAGAGGAAGAGAAGTAAGATGGTTGAGTTTTCCTTGACCTTTTGAGGAAAGTTTGAACCAACTGTGCCCATTGGAGGTAATTTGGTAGTAGCATTCCGGGAAGCTCATTTACTCCTGCCCCAAAACCGATACCAGCTCTAGAACTAACACCTGCTACATAATTTTCAGTGGCTACTTCTCCAGTGTTCCTGCTGGAATCTGAGTTTTCTGCCATTCCTTTGCTAGAGACAACTTGCAGCGATCAAGGCTGGAGATAGGGGCGGCAATTAAGGAAGAGTGGATGAACAAGGGAGCAACAATCAAGGCTGAAGATAGGGGGATGGAGGCAGCAGTTGCTGCTTCCAATCTAGTGGCAGCGAAAAGAACAACGTGACTGCAGTAGAAACAGAGAGAGAAGAAGAAGGCGGTAGGAGACGCGACAACACTAGGCGGCACGCGGCGACCGATTTGCTCATAGGAGGTAGGTCCGGCGACGGCGGTAATAGAGAAGGGAAGACAAGGAAGAGGCAGCTTATGGCTGGGCGGCTGAAGAACCCAGTTGGAGAGTGCCGATGATGAAGGCCGGAGGGGGAAAAACAAACCCTAGAGGCACTACTGAGGATAGCAGCAATAAAGGCTGTAGAACCCTAAACAACTGGCTCTGATAACATGTGAAGAAACAAGAATTAATCTTTTTTCATATCACAAAACTAATGAATACAATCTTACTTATAACACACACTCCTAATCCTTGAAGAATTATAAGACTATTCAATCTCCTAACAATTCTTGTATACGAGTTGATTACTCTCTTATAAATTAGGACCCCTACTAGATTACAACTCCTCAAACATTAATAAAATAAATCAACTAATAAAACATTAATGAAATAAATCAATTGATAAAATCCAATTGCCAACATAATAACATATCAATTTTGCATTGCAATCGAAATTAAATTCACAACCATTTACCATGCTAGTAGGTGGGTCCCTAAGCAGCACGAAACCAATCAACCTAACAGAATTATTGTGTTTACTTGTATTTGTATTGTTCTTTTACTCGCATTATCAGTTGATAATAGTGGCAGATGTGTAATTAAGTGTTTTAGTCGGACATTTAGGAAACAGAGCCTTGTATTATTTAAGCTGGGAACAGCTCTTTTGCAAGATTCTCGAGGTATTTTTTACTTTTTCTGTTTCGATATGGTATCAGAGTGATTGCTTCTTCTTCGTTGACTTTCTTTGTCGCTTCTTTCTTGCTTTTTCGAAGAATCGCAACGGTCGATTCTTGCATTCCTCTATTAAGATTAGAAGCGCTTTAGATAACTCAATCAATGCTTTCTACTGCCAATCTCTCACACTCCTCACCCGAAATCAAACCAGCAACAGAAATATGAAAACTGAAATTTAAAGCAGTAAAGAAAATTAGGAAAGAGATAACCAAACCACACAAGAGACAAGCAGTTTATCCTGACTCAGATTGCTTGAAAGCAATCCTACATCCAGCCTCTTCGATCCAAGAGCAATCCACTAGAAATTCAATTTTGAACAGTACACAAGAAACCCTCTCCACTCTCTATCACACGAGAACACTGCCTTCACCGAGATTACAAAGAACTTCTTCTAGTCAAGCCTTTCCTCTCACGGAAATTCTCTCGTATTCAGAAAGTAAAATGAATTATCATGATGATCATAACAGTCTGCCTATCCATCTATTTATAGAGTGTTGGCGGCGGTAATTACAAGGTTTTATATTTTGCCTACACAAAGACTAAAACACTGATGAGGTTCGTGTGTCTAATGCGGAAGAACAAACCCTTGCATTCCTGGAACATTAGAACGGTCGATGTTCAAAGAAATAGGCGTAACTTTTGCATACAGTGTCCGTTTTGGGCCCAGGACCCTATTCTGGAAAGGTCTCGACAAGACGAATCAGACACACCACTTTGCTATGATGTATCATGGATTTTGGCCGTTTGAGATCGTTTACAATGTTAAAAAATGCATTTTTGTGTTTTTAGTTCATTATTTTAAATGTTTCTTTATTTTGTTTTGAAAAGCCCAACCTGTTAGGGGATTGTTAGCCCAATAGGTTTTCAGTTTTCACCTATTTAAGACATTTATTCGCATTGTAGGGTTTTTGGTTGCTTATGTTAAGTTTTGGAAAAAAAATAACCTTACTGTCTCAACCTTTCATTCACTAGAAAAGCTTGATTTATACAAGCTTCTTTACAAAAATAGGAAACAACTAACTTTAGGAAAGAATCCAAGAATCTATACAATTTAGGATACAACCAAGATAGGAAACATAATCTAATCTAGAGGATACAATTTTTCTTTTAGGAAATAATATATACAATCAATCAATCTAGGAAACATATATAATCAATCACCAATCAATCATCAATCAATCAATCAATCACCAATCAATGATTGAATCATCAATCAATCAATCACTAATCGATCGTCAATTAATCAATCACCAATCAATGATTGAATCATCAATCAATCAATCACCAATCAATGATTAAATCATCAATCAATCAATCATCAATTAATCAATCACCAATCAATGATTGAATCATTCCATATCAGCTGCTGACACTCCCCCTCAAGATTGAGCGTGTATATCTTGCATCCCAATCTTGCTTATCATCCTGTTAAATACTGGTGCAGGCAGGCCCTTAGTTAGCATGTCTGCTAACTGATCTTGGGATGAGATGTATGGTGTGCATATCAGCCCACTATCCAATTTCTCCTTGATAAAGTGCCTATCTACTTCAATGCGCTTTGTCCTGTCATGTTGAACAAGATTATGAGCGATACAGATTGCCGATTTGTTGTCACAGTAGAGCTTCATAGGCGTAGTCCACTCAATCTTGAGATCATTTAGAAGAATTTTTAGACACAATAATTCACACATACCTAGAGCCATGGAACGAAATTCCGGCTCAACACTTGACCTAGCCATCACATTTTGTTTTTTGCTCCTCCACGTTACCAAATTGCCTCCCAACATAGTACAATATCCGGAAGTAGATCTTCTATCTACAACAGAGCCTGCATAGTCTACATCTGTGTAGGCCTCAAGGGTCATAGCTTCTCCCTTTTTGAAAAAAATGCCTCTTCCAGGTGCTCCTTTTAGATAGTGGAGTATTCGATACACAGCTTTAAGATGGACTTCCCTTGGGTTATGCATGAATTGACTAACCACCCCCACAGCATAGGCTATATCTGGCCGAGTATGGGCCAAATATATCAGCTTTCCAACTAGCCTTTGGTAAACTCCCTTGTCAACCTTATCTCCTTCTAGAGCTTCTCCCAACTTATGATTTGGGTCAATGGGTGTGTCACTTGCTTTGCAGCCTAGCAATCCGGTCTCCTTTAAAAGGTCTACCACATATTTTTGCTGAGATATGAATATGCCATCTTTAGAATGAGCCACCTCTATTCCCAAGAAATATTTTAATCTCCCCAAATCTTTGATTTCAAACTCCTTTAACAAGCACTCCTTTAATTGAGTCATCCCTTCTTTGTCATTGCCAGTAACAACAATATCATCTACATACACAATTAACACAGTTACTCCCCCTGTGGCCGAATGTTGAATAAAAAGTATGGTCTCCTTGGCTTTGTCTATACCCCATGCCAAGCATAACACTCGTGAATCTCCCAAACCAAGCCCGTGGGGACTGTTTCAGTCCATACAGGGCTTTTTTTAGTTTGCATACAACCGGCCCTTGTGTGGCTATTTCATAACTTGGTAGTATTTCCATATATACCTCCTCCTCTAGGTTACCATGTAAAAATGCATTTTTCACGTCAAACTGATGCAATGGCCAACCTAGATTAGCAGCTAACGAAAGGAGGACTCTAACTGTATTTAGTTTAGCCACCGGTGCAAAAGTGTCCAAATAGTCTATCCCATACACTTGTGTATATCCCTTGGTAACCAATCTTGCTTTGTACCGATCTAGAGATCCATCAGACCTATATTTCACAGTATAGACCCATTTACAACCCACTGGATGTTTTCCTTTAGGCAATTTTACCACTTCCCAGGTCTAATTTTTTTCCAAGGCTGTCATCTCAGCTTCCATGGCATCCTTCCAATTCTTATTCCCTATAGCTTCAGAAAAACTTTTTGGAATAGGGATGGTATGTAGGCTAGTAAGAAAGGCTTTATGGGTAGGAGACAACTTAGAAAAGGAAAGAAATAGGTGTAATGGATGCTTGGTACAAGTTCTTTTCCCTTTTCTTAGAGCAATGGGCCAATCAAGGTCATAGGTATCTGGTTGGACAATAGCTTCAGCAGATTTTGTAGAGCTCATATGAGTCATATCAAGAGAATTGGTTGCATGAATACCTGGTGATGACTCTGAAATGGCAGGATTGTCAGTGTTATTCCTGCTTGTAGAGACCGTAGGACTAGGACTTGTAGAGGATGCAGGAGCTTGCATAGGACTAGATTCGGTTTTATTCCTCCTTGAGTATACCTGCATAGGCCGAGGAGTAGAAGGTGAAGCTTTCTCAGGTGTCATATTTTTCGAGTCTTTCTGTTTAGGAGATGGGTTCAAGGATAGCAGATTAGGGTCAGGAAGAAAGGAGGAATCCCTATTAATCAAGGTCTGATTTTGTTCTAAAATAGTTGATGATCTGAAGTACGACTCATTTTCAGCAAAGGTAACATCAGCAGATACAAAATATTTCTTTGAGGGAGGATGATAGCATCGATAGCCTTTTTGTGTAGATGAATATCCAATAAATACGCATTTTAAGGCACGAGGATCTAGTTTCCCTCTATTGGCTGTTGGAATATGAACATAGGCCGTGCACCCGAATATCTTGGGCTGCCAATTACTAGTCACATGGAAGTCAGGAAAATGACTCATCAATAGTTGAATAGGACTTTGAGATTCTAGGGTTTTAGATGGCAATCTGTTGATAAAAGTGGTGGCAGTTAGGGCTGCTTCTCCCCAATAATGTTGAGGGACATTATGGTGAAAAAGAAGTGCTCGAATAACAGCTAGAAGATGACCATTTTTCCTCTCGGCCACCCCATTTTGTTGAGGGGTGTAAGGACAAGAAGACTCATGAATAATACCTTTTTGTTGAAAGAAAGCGGATAGAGTGTGATTGAAGAAATCTCTAACATTATCAGATCTAAACGACTTTACATTTACCCCAAACTGAGTCTTAACCATGTTGTAAAAATTGGGGAAAACATGGCTTACTTCTGACTTGGCTTTCAACAAATATAACCACACCACTCTAGTACAATCATCAACAAATAAGACAAACCATCTTGTCCCAGAAATATTGGGAACACTTGATAGACCCCAAATGTCACTATGGATTAAAGAGAATGAGAAATCAGTCCTTTTATTAGAAAGAGAGAAAGAAACTCTTTTATGTTTGGCAAGTTCACAATCAGCACAATGAAAGTGACTAAAATCCAGACCTTTAGCTAAATTAGGAAACATTAATTTGAGAGTAAGAAAGGAGGGATGACTCATTCTATAATGCTGTAACCACATCTCATCCTCGTTGGATTGAGCTAGGCATGACATAAGAGGAAGAGACTCCTTCTTGTCTGGCCCTACTGATTCCTCGAGGTAATAAAGCCCCTCTTTAGCCCTAACAAGCCCAATCATCCTCTTCTTGCCCTGTTCCTGTATCTCACAGACATTGGAATAAAAAGATACACTGCAATTAGTATCCTCAATAAGTTTTTGAACAGATATAAGATTAGCAAATAATTTGGGGACATGAAGGACATTCTTGAGGGTTAGGTGATCATTGAGAAGAATATCTCCTTGACCAGCAACAGTAATGAGTGAGCCATCTGCCATTGTAATTTTTCTAGAGCTAGGACAAGGCTGATAGGAAGTAAACAGTTGTGGATGGGATGTCATGTGGTCTGAAGCACCCGAGTCTAGGATCCAACAATGTTGTTGTAAAGTTTCTGAAGCATGTAGGGAAAAAGTGTAGGAAGCAATACCTGTGAGAGCAAGAGAGCTACCTTTTTCTGCCTTTTTGTCTAGAGATCCCAGAAAATTTTTTAGTCTTTCAATTTCTGCCTTGTTGAGTTCAAGAGACTGTCCCCCATGCTCCAATCCTCTCGGTTCCAATTGCTGACTGTTAGCTGCTGCTATATGCACTTGACTTCTTGCTGGTCCCGCTCTAGATGGCTTTCCATGGAGCTTCCAGCACTTCTCTATGGTGTGTCTAGGTTTCTTACAAAGGTACACCATAAAGAATCCCTATCCACTGGTTTCTTTTCATCCCTAGGGCCTTTGTTTTGATTATAAGTTTTTAAAGACACTAGGGCAGAACTCTCACCGGAGATAGCTTCTAGCATTACACCCCTTCTCCCTTCTTCTGCCCTTATTAAGGAGATCACCTCATTCAAGGAAGGTAAATCCTCTTTGCCAAGAATCTGCACTCTAACCGCATCAAATTCACTTTTGAGGCCGGCCAAGAAGTCATATATCCGCTCCTTTTCAACAAATCTCTTATGGAGTGCAGCATCCTCACTACATTTCATCTTCAAACATTGGTAGTGATCTAGCTCTTGCCATAGAGTTTGCAACATATTTGCATACTCCGTGATGGTTTTCGAGCCTTGTTTGGTTGCTGCCACCCTTGCCCGTATTTCATAGATTTGGGCTGCATCTTTCACCTTGGAATAGGTCAAGTTTATGGCCTCCCAAATATCCTTGGTTGTGGTCAAAAACATGACAGTGTCACTAATCTTTGGAACCATGGAATTCCAAAGCTAGGACATTACCAAGGAATCTTCCTCGTCCCATGCTGCGAACGCTGGATCACCTTCTTTTGGGCCCGTTCCTAACAAGTGGCTAAACTTCCCCTTCCCTTTAAGAAAGGTCCGGATCAACTGTGACCACTTTAAGTAGTTTTTCCCGTTCAAACGATAGGCTGCCTGGAGAGACTGCAATTCTCCTCCCAAGGTCCCATTTTGAGTTCCAGCAATTGGAACTTCTGAGGTATGGCAGGAATTGGCTGTATCTGATGTAGGTTCTTGGACGGAAGACATCTCTTGGCCAAGATTCAGATGAAAAACGAAAGATGGGAAGACTGGTAAGGATAGGCTTTGTAGATCCCAGAGAATTGTAGAACAAAAACAATCCCTAGAGCTCTGATACCATGTTAAGTTTTGGAAAAAAAATAACCTTACTGTCTCAACCTTTCATTCACTAGAAAAGCTTGATTTATACAAGCTTCTTTACAAAAATAGGAAACAACTAACTTTAGGAAAGAATCCTAGAATCTATACAATTTAGGATACAACCAAGATAGGAAACATAATCTAATCTAGAGGATATAATTTTTCTTTTAGGAAATAATATATACAATCAATCAATCTAGGAAACATATATAATCAATCACCAATCAATGATTGAATCATTCCATATCAGTTGCTGACAGCTTATGAAATAAGAACGATATTCATTTCTTAGTGCAATCTGTACTCGAACGTGTACGTTGTAGGTGAGCCTACATCAGTTGGTATCAGAGCATGGTTCGTGGAAGAGGACGTGTTGTTCATGGAAGCCATGGTGGCCGAGTTGACGAAGTTGCAGATTTGCGGAATCAGATCGAGGCGTTGATAACCCGGTTTGATCAGTTTATGACGTGGGCGACGGAGGTTGTGCAGCACGGAACCCCTTCTCTTCCACCGCGTCGTGGGCCAACGGTCAATGGGGATGATGCGAATGGTTACGGTTCAGAGGAGCCAACGAACGAGGAGACCATGTTGGAGTTACGGGGCGGTCGTGTGCTGCAGCCTCGGGAACAGGTTGGCAGACAACAACCGGTGGTGCAACGAGATGCTTTCCAGCATTAGGAGGCCGGAATTAAGGTGGATATCCCCGAGTTTCATGGTGGGATTGAGGTTGACGAATTTCTCGATTGGTTATCGGCAGTAGAGGAGATTTTGGATTACAAGGAGGTGCCCGATGACAAAAGGGTACCCTTCGTGGCTACGAGGCTACGTGGTCGGGCAGCCGCTTGGTGGCAGCAAGTTAAGCAGAATCAGAGTCGTCAAGGCAAGGCGAAGATTCAGTCATGGGAGAAGATGAAGAAACAGTTGAAGGCAGCGTTCCTACCCTTCAATTACACGAGGACCTTATACTAGCATTTGCAGAATTTAAGGCCAGGAAATCGTTCTGTAGATGTTTATTCCACAAAATTCTACCAATTAGTAACACATAATGATTTGGGGGAATCAGAGGATCAATTGGTGGCACACGACATTGGTGGACTTAGGCTGAATTTGCAGGACATTCTCAATATGTTTTCACCAGTGTCCGTGTCTGAGGCTCGTCAACACACACTCCAGGCAAAAAATCAGCAATTGCGGTACTCGCGAGTCAGTATTTCTGGTGGTCCATTTGGAGGTGGGGGTCGACAAGTCACCCCGAATCCCGCATCTGGTCCGTTCCAACCTCCATGGGGCGCTGATCGGACCACTCGATTTGTGGGTCCTACAGCCACGACTCCGGGTGGCTAGGCTCCTCCTGGTGGGCGAGGGAGTGGTGGTCCGTGTTTTAATTGCGGTGGTTTTGGCCATTTGAGGAGGGATTGTCCATCCCAAGGGCAGTCACGTCCGGGTCTGCCGATAGGAGAGGCGAGCCAAACTAATGTTGTCAACTCTGCCAATGATGGGGGAGAAGCGACAGAAGATGAGGAGGTGCTTACAGGTGACATAAGGCCTCTTTTGGTAGTGCGGCGAGCGTGTCTTAAGCCTAAGGGGTCATCTGAGAACTTGTAGCGAAACCATATCTTTCAGTCCATGTGCACCATTGAGGGGAAGGTGTGCAAATTTATCATTGACTCGGGTAGTTGTGAAAATGTGACGTCAAAGGCCGCTGTTCAAAAGTTGAATTTAGCCACAGAGCCCCATCCTGCTCCTTACAGTTTGGCATGGTTGAAGAGAGGTAATGAAATTTCCGTCACTCGACGTGTATTGGTGTCTTTCTCTATTGGTAATATGTATCGTGATAGTGTGTGGTGTGATATGGTGCCTATGGACGCATGTCATATGCTGTTGGGTCGTCCATGGCAGTTTAACCGGAGTGTGTGTCATGACGGACGACGTAATGCGTATAACTTCACCCTTTCGGGCAAGAAGATTGTACTACTACCCTCCAAGGACACTTATTGTGACTCTTCGGCAGGGAATAGTAGTAATCTACTTTCCCATTCCTTGTTTATGCGTGAGAAGTTGGCTGAGGGTGTTGTGCTGTTATTAGTGGGGATTGAGGCGACGGGAGTGTCAGCAGTTCCTGGCACAGTCAAGGGGGCGGGTCTTCACCCCAAAGTTGTTGTCTTGGTGTCTGAATTTTAAGACGTGTTTCCAGCAAATCTGCTGCAAGGTCTTCCTCCATTACGGGATATTCAGCACCATATTGATTTGATTCTGATACATCGCTGCCTAACCATCCCCATTATCGAATAGGCCTGGCTGAACATGAGGAGTTGAGAAGGCAAGTGGAGGAGTTAGTACAAAAGGGTCATATCCGGGAGAGCCTCAGCCCGTGCGCAGTACCCGCGCTTCTAGTACCAAAAAAAGATAGGAGTTATCAGATGTGTGTTGATAGTAGAGCCATCAACAAAATAACAGTTCGTTATCGATCCTCGTACGACATGGAGAACAGTGATAGCGACTTAGATTCGAGGCCGAATCCCATTGACCCCGGGGAGAATGATGAGGTTCGTGTGTCTAATGTGGAAGAACAAGCCCTTGCATTCCTAGAACGTTACAACGGTCAATGTTCAAAGAAATAGGGGTAACTTTCGCATACGGTGTCCGTTTTGGGCCCACGACCCTATTCTGGAAAGGTCTCGATGAGACGAATCAGACACACCACTTTACAGTGATGTATCATGGATTTTGGTCGTTTGAGATCGTTTACAGTGTTAAAAAATGTGTTTTTGTGTTTTTAGTTCATTATTTTAAATGTTTCTTTATTTTGTTTTGTAAAGTCCAACCCATTAGGGGATTGTTAGCCCAATAGGTTTTCAGTTTTCACCTATTTAAGACATTTATTCGCATTGTAGGGTTTTTGGTTGCTTATGAAATAAGAACAATATTCGTTTTCTTAGTGCAATCCGTACTCGAACGTGTACGTTGTAGGTGAGCCTACATCAAACACCCCTTACAATAAAATGCCTAAGCTAGCCTCTTCCTAATTTAGAATATTCAGCCGCTTCCATTCACTAGAGGGATCTTCTGCTCTTTTAACCTTCTAGACAGATTTCTCAATGCAAAACCCAACAAATCTCCACCATTTTGCATGAGTGACTTCTAGAATCCGGCTCCACCAATTGCTCTCCTTTAGGACCTACAAAACAAACTGATCATTCACAAATACAAATATGTAAGAGCCTCAAATAATGATGTAACTTAGACATAGGTACTGCTTTAGTGAACATATCCACAGCATTTTCCTCTCCTGCTACCTTTATCAAATCTATTTCCTTCCTTTCAAGTACTTCTCTGATAAAGTGATACCTAACATCAATGTGCTTAGTTCTCTCATGGTGTACTTGATTTTTAGCCAAATGTATAGCACTTTGGCTATCACACTTTAAGATTGCCTTAATATCTCTCCCTATGAGTTCACTTACTAAACCTCTCAACCATAGGCCCTCCTTTATAGCTTTTGTTACAGCTATATACTCAGCCTTAGTGGTTGAGAGAACCACTACTGATTGCAAATTAGTTTTCCAACTTAAGGTTGCATTCCATAGCTTAAATACATGCCCAGTAGATGATCTCCTTTTGTCCAAATCTGTTGTATAGTCAGCATCAATGAATCTTAGTATATTAGGCTCATCTTTTACACTAGCTCTATCATAAACTAAAGCCATATTTATTGATCATTTAAGGTACCTAAATATCCACTTAACAGCAACCCAATACTCCTTACCCGAATTAGCCATGAACCTGCTAGCAACACTCATAGCATGGGCTAAATCTGCCCTAGTACATACCATGCAATACATGAGGCTACCTACAGCACTAGAGTAGGGTATCTTGTTCATTTCTCTCATGCTCTCTTCATCAATAGGTGATTGGTTGTGGGATAGTTTAAAATGCTGGGCAAAGGGAACATTTACCTCCTTTGCATCATGCATTTGAAATCTCTTAATCAATTTCTCTATGTATGCCTTTTGGGATAGCTAGATTAGCCTCTCCAGCCTATTCCTTACTATTTCAATCCCTAAAATTTTCCTTACTTCTCCTAACTCCTTCATCTCCAAAGCTGATTTCAATTGCAGTTTAACCTATGGATTTCCTCATCTGATTGACTAGCAATCAACATGTCATCTACATAAAGGAGAGAGATAGAAATTTTAGATGAAATATGTTTAACATAGTCACAACAATCAAAGGCACTTCTCTTGAAGCCTTGGTTGATCATGAATGTATCAATTTTTCTATACTGCTATCTAGGGGACTGCTTAAGTCCATATAAGGACTTCTTTAGCAAGCATACTTGCTCCTTCTTACCCCTAACCTCAAATCCCTTAGGTTGATCCATTAGAATATCCTCTTCTAACTCACCATGAAGGAATGTAGTGGTCACATCCATCTACTCTAGGCTTAAGTCTAAATGGGCAGTCATAGCAAGCAAGATTCTAATGAAGGTATGTCTCACTACCAATGACAAAACCTCATTAAAATCCACCCCAGCAACTTGGGTGAATTCTCTTGCAACCAACCTAGCTTTATACCTAGATTTTTGCTCCGCACCTGCCCCTTCTTTAATCTTAAAAAGCCACTTGCAACCTACCACCCTTTTATTTAAGGGTCTATCAACCAAAATCCAAGTCTTATTCTTATTTAGAGATTCCATTTCTGATTTCATGGCTTCCAGCCATAACATGGAATCCTTTGATCTCATAGCCTCTTCATATGAAAGAGGTTCATCTCCAACTGTCTCTTCCGCACTTAACAGTACATAGGAAACTAAATCAAAATATCCATACCTTATAGGTGGTCTAACCTCCCTCCTTTGCCTATCCCTTGCTACCTTCCTAAACTAGGAGAATTATCCGAACCTGAAGATCCAACACTACCTAGAGGCTGGAACCTCTCAGAACTTGAGGGATCATCACTGCCATTTTGCTGAAAGCTATCTAAGGTAGGGGAATCAGAATCAGCACCATGCTGGTCCATAGTCAGTGTGCTGATCTGCTGCCAAATCCATGGGATTATCCATGGCAGCATCATGGACTTCTTGTTCCATCTCAACAGCCTTGGTTTTTCCCTTCCTATCCTTTTGAAACTCTACCTTATCATCCTTTAAAAAAGAATCCTCGCTAAATGTCACATCCCTACTCACCAAAGTCCTTGGCAATCTTTCATGAGCACATGTTTCCTTTTCACTCTATCACTACTCTGATGAACTAGTTAATCCCTTTCCTGACTTGGTACTGCTTCCCCCCCCCCCTGAATGACTTGTCCTTTTCTTCTTTTGCCCCCTTGCATTCTACTTCTCAAGCCCTGGCTAAGGCTGATCCTTGCCCCGATGAGCCTTCTCTTGTTCCCATTCACAGGTCCTCTAGATCCATTAGACCACCTGCCTACCTTCAAGAATACCACTGCAACTTGTTAGCCCATAAACCTATTCCCTCCACTCAGTCCTCATATCTTTTGCAACATTACCTTTCTTATTCTCACCTTTCCCCTACCCACAGTTCTTTTCTTCTTAATGTCTCCTCCAACTTTGAACCTCAATTTTATCACCAAGCAGTCCAATAAGGTCACTGGAGGGGTGTTATGGATGTTGAATTGGATGCTATGCATCTTAACAAAACCTGGACGCCTACAACTCTTCCTCCTAACAAGCATGCCATTGGGTGTAAATGGGTTTACAAGATTAAGTATAAGTCTGATAGTTCCATCTACACAGCTCGCTTGGTGGCTAAAGGATATACCCAACAGGAAGGGTTGGACTTTATTGACACATTTTTCCTACTTGCCAAGTTAGTTATTGTCAAGATATTGCTTGCTCTTGCTGCTATGCGTAAATGGGTCCTTGTTCAGTTAGATGTTAATAATGCCCTCCTTAATGGAGATCTTTTTGAGGAAGTTTATATGGATTTACCTCTTGGATATAAGCCTCAAATTCCTGTTACTACTCAGGGAGAGAAGTTGGTGTGTAGATTGCATAAGTCTATATGGGGTCTCAAACAGGCTTCCCGTCAGTGGTTTTCCAAATTTTCTCATACTCTTGTTCAATTTGGTTTCCAGAAGTCCAAATCTGATTATTCTCTATTTACCGAGGGTAATGGGTCATCGTTTGTCGCTCTTCTCGTTTATGTGGATGATATGATCATCACAGGTCCTGATCTTGCAACTATAAACTCTCTCAAAACCTTCCTTCACAGTTAGTTTAAACTCAAGGACCTTGGCCGTTTGAGGTACTTTCTTGGCTTAGAGATTGCTCAATCAGCAAAAGGTATTTTCTTCTCTCAATGGAATTATACCTTATAGCTTTTGGAGGACACCGGTTTTCTAGCTAGCAAGCCTGCCTCTTTACCTATGGTTCCTAATCTTAAGTTAAGTTCTCATGAGGGTGGTTTACTTGAAGAATCTTCTCTCTATAGAAGGCTTATTGGCCAGTTGCTTTATCAAACCATTTCTCGGCCATATATTACCTTTGCGGTTCACAAACTTGGTCAGTTTGTTTCTCACCCTAGAAAGCCTCATCTAGATGTTGTCCATCATCTATTGCAGTACCTCAAGGCTGCTCCTGGTCAGGGGTTGTTCTTCTCTGTCTCCTCATCTTTATAGCTCCAAGCTTTCTGTAATGTTGATTGGGGTTCATGCTTGGATATTGGCTGCTCAATTACTGGCTTTTGTGTATTTCTCGACGAGTCCTTAGTTCCCTGGAGATCTAAGAAGCAAACTACTATGTCTCGTTCCTCAGTTGAAGCTAAGTATCATGCTCTCGCTTTCACTAACAACGAGCTCACTTGGCTTAATCAACTCCTGCTAGTCTTTCAGGTTCCTTCCTCAGTTCCTGCTCTACTTTTCTGTGATAACCAAGCAGCTGTCCATATTGCCACTAATCCGGTGTTTCATGAACACATCAAGCATATAGAGCTTGATTGTCATTTTGTTCGGGACAAGGTGGTTGCTAGTCATATCAAACTTCTTCCTATTCAAACACATGATCAATTGGCGAATGTGTTTACTATAGCTCTACCAGCAACCCGCTGTTTCCTCTATTGTCCAAGATGGCCATTCTCAATCTTCATGGTCCATCTTGAGGGGGAGTAACAGATTTATTGTGCTTACTTGTATTTGTATTGTTCTTTTACTTGCATTGTTAGTTGATAGTGGCAGATATGTAATTAAGCGTTTTAGTTGGACAGTTAGTTAGGAAACAGAGCCTTGTATTATTTAAGCTGGGAACAGCTCTTTTGCAATAAGATGTTCGAGGTATTTTTTACTCTCTGTTTCAATACAACCATTCAAACATGATGAGGATGCTGTGAGAATCTTGTACAGATTAAAAAGCAGAAGCACCATCTCAAATGAAATACCACCACCACAGTCCCCTGCCCTCCATCTAAAAAAGGAAAAAATCCTATCAAACATTCATGAAAAGAAATATTAATTTATTCTGCATCAAAATAAATGTCATTATTAAGATCAAAAGAATTCCAATTCCAATTCACAACATGACTTATTCATTATTAAAGATCAAAAGAAACACGAATTATTCACTCAAAGAATAATTTACTACTATTCTGTTAATTGAGCAGAGTGATAACAAGTCATCAAGCGATACTCCAACTAAGATTTTTGTGAAAATATGAATAAAATGAGCGAACGAATAAAATGAATCCAAAAGGGAGAAAAGCGCATATAACATGTATATACCGAGGATCGGTATCCAAGGCGATGTGAAGGGCTTGATTAATTGCAGAGAATAGATTAATTGATGGCACCCCCCCACTCTCAGTTTGATGCTGGAGAGTACCATTAATCTGAGGGTCGCCGTTGCAGCCGCCACTGGACGACGTCGCTGAGGAGAATGCCCTTGTTCGACTACAAGCAGTAGCGGAGGAGGAGGCGGCCTTAATAGAAATCGAAAAAGACCTTCCAAATCTCCTGCAACTCCGACTTGCCATACATTCAATTCCAAGCAAACCACCACTCAATCCTACCTCCGACCAGAAGGAAAACAAAACGAAGCGGATATTATATATATAGATATGAGTTCACCATTTTTGTTGGGATTGCATTTATTTTTTGTAATTTGAATTATCAAAAATGTTAAATGTGTTTTAATAAAATGTGTATAAATAAAGAATCCGAATTATAAGAAAAATAAGTACAGTTCAAATTAAAAGTAATTTTATTTTATATAATTAAAAATATTTAAAAATATAGAGCGATAATATATTAGATGTCCTAATTTACCGTCGCCCACTACCAATACAATAATGCTTTCTTTTCTCCAAAACTTTGTCTCCATTTTGCAACATATTTATGACCTTTACAAGTAATGAAACCAACTTTAGCAGAAGATCTCGTTTTTGTGTTAGCACAAAGTTATAAATCCTAAAAAAAATTAGTTTGTCTATCAAAACTAGATGGATACACGAGAATGGCATATTCTTCTAATCGACTTAAAAATCGAAACAAAAAGTAGAGGTTATTGTTGTGCCACAGAATTGAGAGATATTTTTAATAAATAAATATAGGTGAACGTGTTTTTAATGAGTAAAACTAAGTGGGCGTAATTTTTCAATAATAGTTATGAATAAATAATAATTAATGAATATAATTAATAATGATAGCAAATTAGTGCAAGGCTAAATTTGTACAAAGGAAAAGTGGCGAGGCATATACTATAAGGGAAATTCTTTTCGCAACCATACGTTTTTCTCTTTGCAATCACTGCAACTAAAATATTAAATTTTACTATTTGCAGCCACATTTATTATTTTGTGCAACCATTTATATTCCAAATATACCCTCCAAACACCCATACTCAAAAAACACACCACACGCGCATCAAACCCTGTTCTTCTTCTTCTTTTTCTTCTTCTTCTTCTTCTTCTTCTTCTTCAGACCACTCGTCAGAGACCACCGTCGACCTCTCGCCGTTGCTCACTTTGCTTGCCTTGCCCACCCTCTTCGTTGGAGTCCCCCGAAATCGCAGAACCAGGAAATAATTTCATTTAACCTAATCTAATTTGATTTCATGACAGAGGCGGTGGAACCGCCAACATTCGGAGCCGCAGCCGCCTCCTTGGAGTTCCCCAAACTCCCTTACTATAACACCCAGTAATCCTAGTGTTATGAGGGTGAGAAAAGAAGTAAGAAAACTTCAAAAAATTCCCTTGAGAATGTGTTAGATCCTTGAGAATATTGGTGCCCTATGAGAGGGGCATTTTGGTAAATTGGATAGTGAAGTCCAATAAAAGGGTATTTTGGTAAATTGAAAATAATTTCTATGTAGAATTAGGTATGTAAGTGAATTAAATCCTAATTTTGTATTTATGTGGAGATATATGGGATTAATAATTCATAAAATGTATTTTGGTAGCTTTGGAGCAAATTCCATAAAGGAATTTAATTATGGAAAATGGAAAAAATGGTGGATATTCAATTATGTGGTAAAGTAAATAATTTTCCCTATATTAGAGAATAAATGTGGTGTCTTGGAATGACACATGGCTTAATGTGGTCCAAGTTAAATGAGAGATTAAATTAAATGCAAAAGAAATGCTAATTAGTCTTTTAAGCATTTAATGTTGAGCATGATTATGGTGAATTATATAAATCCAAATAAAATGGAAAATTAGTCTCTCATTAATGCTTTAGAAAATATGGGATTTATTTAAATGCAAAAGTAAGAATTTATGTCTCTCAAATGTAATGGGTATGAAAATAGTTTCATTTAAGTAAATGATAAATAAATGAAAATTTCAAAAATCCAATAGATGAGATCCATTCTTGAAAAGAGAATGAATCCAAATGTGGGGATTTAAAGAAAAGAAATGGCATGGATTGCCAGCATATTAGAAGTGTGCTTTCTTTTAATGGTGGAGATTAAGTCTTGAAAAGGCAAAATAATCCAATGGTTGAGAATTAAAGAGACCATGGCATGGATTGTGTTTTCTTCTAAGGGTTGAGATGGAGCCTCAAAAAAAAAGATCAAGGGCTAGGATGTGCTCTTGAGTTTTGGGATACCAAAACTTAGGGAAAATCTCTCAAAGAGGAAAGAAAGAAAAAATGAAAGAGGTAAGATGAAAGAATGGAGAAGAAATGAAGAAGAAATCAAGGTAAGTTTCATTATTCTTCTCTTTATTTAGTGTTCTTGTATGCAAAGTAAGTGACATGTTGGAATATCATCTTAGATGGGAGAAGATGATGGTGGGAGCTCTCTTGAGATGAGGATTTAAAGCTTCAAAGAGAAGAATAAGATAAGGGATGGCCTCATGGGATGGTCGCCTTGCAATGTGTAGTAAGTATGGTTCATAAATGTATATGTTGCATTTGTCATGTTCTTTTGTGTTCATGAGACCTATGGCCATAGAGTAGTTTGGGAACATGGTTGAAATGGTGGGTTGATGCCTCTAATCTTGGTGGGTTGTGAGGGCAAAGAGACCTAACCGCACTTGCATGCATTTGGCATCATATAATCTTGTTATGTTCATATTTATTTTACATTGCACCCTTATTGAGCTTAATAGCTCATAAGGTTTTTACCCTCACATATAGGTTGTGAAAGCATGGGAAAAATCAAGACAAAGTGGAATGGCTTGTGGAAGCATGGAAATGAAGATTCAAGTGTATTATATGGCTTAGGGAAGCCTACCATGTTGCATTTGATTCATGTGATGTAAATTATTTTGTGATTATGGTTTGTTAAAAATTAAGTCCATAGGTGTATTTTGGTTTTGAAAATGAGTTATTGACTTATGGCTTGAAGAGGCCTAAGTATGGCTGTAAATCTCACAATTGGTATGAGTTGTGGTGGAAGCATCAAGAGTATTGTTTAAGCCTTAATTATGGAGAAATAGAGGCAAAAAATTGAATGAATGTAAAGTATATTTATTTAATTTAATTTCTGAAAAATTTGGGTTAGGAAGCCCAAATAAAAAGAAAAAAAAAAGAAAAAGTAGTGGAGGTAGCAGCAGCAGCTATCGGGGCCCGCGCGTGGCTTGCAGGGGGTCACAGCGGGCAGCAGCAGGCAAGTGGGCGTGGGCGCGCGGGCTGGCGGCAGCGCGCGGCAGGCGTGGCTTGCGCGCGAGCGGCCCGCTGCTAGCCGCGCGACCAGGGTACTACGGGGCGTGCCAACAGGCCCCGCCGGCCATTTTTTTTCAAAAATTTGGAATTTGGGGGGGATTTGGGGGCAATTCTTAATTGATTTTGGGCCCCGGAGGAATTTTTAAAATAAAGGGATTTTTCGGGCATTTTGCAGAATAATGCTGAAATTTTGAAAAATTGAAAATTATGAGTTTTTCCTCCAAAATTGGTAATCAATCAATGGATTGATTGAAATGGTGATTTTTATGGAGCTCGGTAAGATTATTGGATGGAAAAAGAATTAAATATAAATAAGAAAATGGCGGTTGGGTATCTTCATGAGTTTTCTTTTCAACCAAATGCGGTATGGTTAAAACCCAATTCTGCTAGTGAATCCTGAGGTTGAGAGAAATGAAGGACGAGCCTAGTTCCCACCTAGGGCGTTTCGTCTTGAAACATGGTCCGCCCTTCACCAAAGGCCGGGCAGGTGGATAATTCGGGTAATTGTTCACGAGTGGCACCTGTAAGTGGGAACAGGGCTTCACACTTACCGCCCAAACCTAGGCGTTCGGGGGGTAAAGGGTTCTCGAACCGTAGGGTTCAGGAACCCCTTACCCCTCGAATCTCGTTGTTCAAGGGGTGAGGGGTTTCCCGAACCCGGTAGTTCGAGGAAACCCTCACCCCTCGAACAAAGAGATTCAGGGGGTAAGGGGTTCCCTAAATGTCACCCTTCGGGGGGTAACGGGTTCCCCGAACCGCAGGGTTCGAGGAGCCCCTCACTTTAGTCATCCCCCAAGGGTTTGTCTTTAGTCATCCCCCTAGAGTCTCTTACTTTCTCTCCAAAATCGCATAAGCCAGGTAAGTAAATTTGAAAATTTAATTTGATAATGACAAAGGCGTTCAACCACCAGCGTTCGGAGGCATCGAAAGCCACAATAATTCAAGAAAAAATGAAACTACAAAAATTAAAACTAAAAAAATATAAATTGATGATGTGTTTTAATTAGTTAATGAGCATATATTTTACATTTAGTGATGTGTTTTAAGTTAATGAGCATATATTTTACATTTAGAAAAGGGAAAAGAAAGAGCGTGGTGATGATGGTTGTTTATAACTATAATATATAACTAGTTAGTTAATCACCATTTAGTGAATTGAATTCAGATATATATATATATGAAGTTAGTAGTTATGATGAATGTAAATGTGCTGAATGGTGACAAGAGCAGGAATGGAAAAATCATCTGTTCACAAACAGCTGCAACGTGGCATATGTGTAAAGAAAGCGGACATGCATATGCATCGAAAGCGAGGGAGAGAATTAATTTGAACCCTAGGATTGCCCGAACCCTAAGGTTCAGGAAAGCCAAGTGTGCCTGAACCCCAGAGTTCGAGCAAATTCGAACCCCTCCCCCCCCCCCAAATCTTGGGATTTAAGGGGGTTTAGAAAACCCCGAACTTGGGGATTTGAGGCATCCCCGAAATTTTGAATTTCTTAGTTCGGAGGCTCAAGAAGTCCCCGAATCCAACGATTTAGGACATATTGACTCCCCTGAATCCAAGGCTTTAGTACATGATGATTCCCCTGAACTCGAGGAGTTGAGTGACTCAAATGCCCCGACACTCAACCTGTCTCGCTGGTTGAATCAATGTGATTAGATAAAAAAAAAAAAATTAAAGATACAAAAAAAATTCAAATATGTCAAACACTTAATCTTCAATCAATTTGTGTTGTTTCTCGCTAGAACATGAATAGTTGTTATCTTCTTCCTCAAACTTTAGCGTAAGCATTTGCGTATAATAATCTTCCATGGCTGACAGTAACTAGTAATTGGCAATGGCGAGGAGAACTGGGCTGAGTAATGTTCGATGTTGAATAATAGTGACTGCACAATGCTCGGTGTTGAATAACAGTGGTTGTGCAATGTTCAGTTGTGGGTGAGTAGAGTGGTTGTAGCAATGGTGGGTGAGAAAGTAGGTGCACGCGCTTGAGAAGTAATGGTGGGTGGTTCAGTGTCAAAGATTTAAATAAAGGGCAAATATGAGTTTTCATTTGAGGGTATCTTAGGAATATTAAAAGTGGGTTGTGAAGAGCAAAAAATGTGGTTGCAAATAGAATTTTCCATACTATAAATGACATTTAAGCAAGGAAATAGTAGAGGGGGGAGAAGAAAGGGACAGCGAACAACAAAGGAAAACAGAAATAAAGCAACAGCGTTTCTTTCAGAAGTAGCAAGCTTCTTTTCCGGAGTGCTGTAAATTCTTCCCAGATTGCACCTTCTTCCCGGATTCTCATTCTCTCTAGACTCACATTCTTTCCGAAGAGACTTTCTTCCTGGACAACTTCTTCCCGAAATAATGGCATCGTTCTCCCTGGATATGACTAGTTTTCTTCCCAGAATAAGGCTAATTTTCTTCCTGAAATAAGGCTGATTAATTTATTTCTCAAATATTGTTGATTTTCTTCTAGGAACATTGTTGAATTCTTCTCGAAATGTTGTTGGATTTCTTCCCGAAGTGTATTTTCTTTTCAGAATGTTGGAAGTTCTTCTCGAAATGATGGACGTTCTTCCCCAATGCTGTATTTTCTTTTTGGAATGTTGGAAGTTTCCCCATAATGCTAGAAGTTCTTCCCGGAAGCTGGATTGTGTCCTTGGAATGTTGGAACTTCTCTCTTGAATGCTGAAACTTCTTCTCGGGAGACTCTTCTCCTTTTTCCTGAGAGCCTCTTCCCGAGAGAGCATATTTTTCTTTTTGGGGGAACGTTCTCTCCGAACTCGCATTCTTTCTGGAGTGTGTTTCTTCTCGGGCCACCACCTTCCATAATATACATATACAATTCTAGCATTATGTGTATATATATATATACACACAATATGCATATATACTAATATAATATACATATGTAATGGCCTACCAGCCATTCCCTTTAAACAAGGTGCCTTATGGGCCTCGCACATTAGCTTGTCCCATATAAGTGCTAATTACTTTCTACATATAACATACACACATTACATGTGCATAATTAAACAAATATATAATATGTCATAGCTAAACAAGTGTATAATATGTGAGCAATTAATTAAATGAAAGGGAAAGAATTAATTAAGTTATATCCTTATTTGCTTGCATTGTAACTCCTCTTAGAGGAATTAATCCATACATTGCATAACGAGAACGTCACCTTCAAAAATATCATGCTAAATCTAAATAATAAACAACACTTGAAGGCGTTCTCCGATAACTCGGGATTTCACTTTAGCGTGCCACCTAGAGGTCAATTGTAATACCCCGAGAGCCCAGAGAAGTTAGTATATATCGAGGATAGTGTAAGAAAGGAAACAATACCAGCTGGATACCTTTTAGGCTGAATGTTGGCAAAGAACTTCCAAGTTAAGCGTGCTTGACCTGGGGTAATCCAGGGATGGGTGACCCCCCTGGGAAGTTCGTGTAGGCCCATTAGGATAAGTTGTGCCAGATCTTCCTATCGCTCGAACGGGATGTTACAGGTAGTATAATGTAATACCCCGAGAGCCCAGAGAAGTTAGTATATATCAAGGATAGTGTAAGAAAAAGAAACAACACCAGCTGGATACCTTTTGAGCTGAATGTTGGCAAAGAACTCCCAAGTTAAGCGTGCTTAACCTAGGGTAATCCAGGGATGGGTGACCCCCCTGGGAAGTTCATGTAGGCCCATCAGGGTAAGTTGTTCCGGTCCTTCATATCGCTCGAACGGGACGTTACATCAACAACTTGTTACGACAGCTTGCCGTAAGGCCCACCTTCTCCCAGAGGACTCTCTAGGCGATTAAGTTCTTCGGGAGGGATTCCTCTTAAGCCCATCCAAATTTGACCTAAGGACCGCAGTCCCCAAGCCCAAAGCATACCGGTACGTCCCCGACACTTAGTAAAAAGCACTATAAATGGCCCCTCTCTTAATGGGAAATGTATCTATTTTATATTTATTAATTGCATCCTTTATTTTCTGTGCACTCAACGGAACCTTTACGAGTTCCTCGGGATAACTATTTTCCTTCCCGTATTAACTTGTGCATCGGAGGGCAAATGAGGATAAGGAATCATTGCGTGCCTTCTAACTTGTTTTTATGAGCGCAGTTATGCCCCGAACACACTGGAAGCTACTCTCGGATGGACTAATCCTCTACTAGAAATATGCTCAGCTATCTGCTGCATATTTCCATGAGCCGACACATGCCAGATGTTCACCTACACCGCGGCCACAGTATTTCTACATGGTAAATCTTAATTATTGTATTTTGACAACAATAATTTGGCGTCGTCTGTAGGAATCAAACAAAAAGCTAAGTTTAACGGTGAGAACAACCAAGTCTGTTCGTGCCATAAATCAATTGGGCAATACAAAAAGGAACATCAACCAACACATCCCATCTGGGGGGCTAGGGGGCTTGCTCGTTGATGGGGTCCTCTAGCATGGAGTTGTCAGAAGTCATGTGCAAATTTCCATGAAACGTTAACAGCCCTAAAAGCAGATCCTTAAGTAGTGATGGGCACACCAAAGTCCTAGGTAAATTGTTGACAACTGTTATGCTCACTAAAAATGATGGATCAAGGAAAGAGCACGACACATTCAAAGCGTAGCATGATGCTTAATAGCCAAATGAGTCCAACGGGCATTGCCAATAAAAGGGTCACATCCACCTCCTTAAAATCCTTATTACCTAAAGTGGTCTATGTAGAGCCTCTGAAAAACACTTGGGATCATTCGAGTGTTTACCTATGAGCATACCACTAAGGATGAGATAGTAGAAAGACTGAGGGGACGTGAAAAATACATAGCCATGAAGAATTCGCTAAGAATAAGACCTCAAGGAGAAGTGAAAATCCAGCTTAAGTCCTCAATTTATGATCATTTGCATCTAGGGCGTCGTGGTTGGCCTAATTGAAAACCTCTAAAAGTCATAGAGGAAATTTTGGGACAAGGGAAAGCATTAGTCTCTTACAAGGAGATACGTAATAGGAGGGTCTCGATTCTTGTCAATTTGCTTAAGTAACCACTACTGCCAATGTTTGAACTTTCATAATTGCTAACACATTGAAGGAGGAGAAATCCTATGGCGTTCGACACAAGTTGTATAACGTGACTGTGGGCCATGTATTACTCCTAATTTGGTTAATTGACCCTCATTGCAAATGCTCCATGGAAAGAAAGATTTTATGTACTCACCCAGCATTCGACTGAGGTTACACGAGTCATTAAAGCAGTATGCAGATTATTCCAAAAATGCTACTCTAAAAGTGCGAGATCTACAAGTCAGTGTGGCAACGTGAAGGGAAATGCCAACTATTAGAGTATCAAAAACATTTTTTGAAAACACATAAAAGGCAGTGGAAATAAAGATAAAAAACACCTTGCAAGGATCATTTCCAATGACCATATTAAAATCGAAACTAAACCATTACATAGGGGGTTTAGTAAATATACCTCATAGCATTTAAAAGGTCAATGTAAAGGCTGGAATCCTCACTGGACAACAACGCCTTGCTCCCAAACAAATTTTTGGTTAAACCAAACTAACTCCCGAAAACACGAGAGGCCTAGTCAGTCCATGCTCTAGTGAATGATTGAATCAGTCAACTCACCCTATGTGCTAGGCAGAGAGAGTGAGGGAGATTGAGCAGAAAATGGGTTCAAAGGATAATCTCCAAACCAATATAGACTATCTATATGGTTAGGTTGCTATAATAGCAATGGAGAAATCAAATAGGGGAGTAATGGAGGAAGGGCAAGGGTTCTGAATCAAGAAGAGAAGAATAAGCAAAGGCCAAGAGAGAGGATGCAAAAACTTGCAAAAATCGAAACTCTCTTGTTCTTTTTCCTCTTTAGCTTATATATGAAATACATAAACCTTAGATGCCCAAAACCCACCCAATAAGCTAAAACCAATTAGGAGAGAGAGAGGGGACCAAAGGGCGATAAGAAGAACACATGTTGTTGCCCTTCTCGTCCTCTCATCATCCTCCTGCGCCATGTGTCCCTTTTTTTGTTGCAAATACGACAAATGGATTAAGGAATCGCAAATCTCTACAACAGTAATGGTTGACAGCTCCAAATGAATTGTCGACCGTTTTGCTTGATGGGTCGATAGAGCCGATCAACAATTCTAAATGAACTATTGACCATTTTGCTTGACAAGTCGATAGAATCGGTTTACAGCCTTCAAAAGTTGTCGACTATTTTTCTTCCATTCGACTAAATTTCCATAAATTACATTTAGGCCCGCCATTAACACTTAATGACCCTTTTACTATCCCATGATGAAACTGAGGCTCCTGTTAACTCTTAATGGCATGCTTGTCAACTCTTGACATTTGCTTCTTATTAATTTGATCATTGAACCCGATCCATTAACTCTTAATGGTAATGTCATTAACTCTTAATGACGATTTCAGCTTTAATCGCTTAGTCAACCACCACACTCGGATATGCGTGTGACCTTCTAAGTTCACTACTGAGTAGCAATTAGACACTTCAAACTTTTTGATTAGGATAACTCCATACACATTTACCCACCGGACCCAATTTCACTTGGCTCACCTTCCGTCCTGGTCTTTTCCTTACCTGAAATGATGTAAAGCAAAGTATGAGGTGCAAGGCCCAGCAAGTAAAGATGAAATAAATGGGTGATCAAAATTAAGGTATACATGATAAACTGGAATACTTAGATATGCTAGCTTGACATGAACCCCCAACACACAAAGAGACACTCACATGTTCAAGTGGAACCATGATATTCTCACGCCATGCCTTTCATATAAAATAATGTTTGGGAAAAAAATACACATTTCCAATCAAAACATTCCATTAAGAACATAAACTTAGGGCCGAAGCCCATCCTCGTGTCAAGCTTTCACCTACCAAGCTTCTAGCATAATAACCGTCACATCTAAGCTAAATCTTTCTCTACGGATATATCCCACAGACCTTGTCTGCTGCGTGCATCATGCAACTTCCATGTATTTCCAAAACTTTGTCATGTATGTACACATGCATCATGCACCATCACTATCTTACAAACTAATAAAATAAGGAGGGATTTTGGGGCACTTTCATGAGTGCATCCCTCCATTATTATGGTATCAGAGCCTAACTCCTTATTTCAAGGTCTAACAACCTAAGGAGAGATCCATGGCTCTTAAGGAAGGTTATCCTACAAATGTGGCACCGTACTTTGATGGTTGTTACTATGATTTTTGGAGAAAAATGATTTGTATTTTCTTGCAATCTATTGATTTTAATTTGTGGTATATTATAGAAAAAGGATTTGTTTCAAAACCAAAATCCATGTGGAGTGAAGATGATAAAAATCATTTTGTTTTTAAATATCAAAGCCATGAAAATTTTGCATCATGCTTTGCATGAAAATGTTTATGCAAAAATTTCTAAGTGCAATAATGCTAAAGATATTTTGAATACTCTTGATTCAATTTATCTAACTAAGAAATGTTCTGAGCATGTTGATGAAAATTTACAAGTTGAAAATCAATTGAATCATCAATAAAGAGAGGAGAAAGAAAGCTCAAATCCTATCTTGTGCTTCATAGATCTAGAAGAAGAGGAGGTAACCTCTACTTCAATTTATGTTATTGATGATAATGACGATAGTGAGAATGCTTTTTTGAATGAAAAGTTGTTGATGCCTTAAATGAATTATATGTCAATTTTGAAAAACTTTATTTAAAGAATAAAACTCTTCAAAAGCAATTATATTTATTTTCAAATGAATTGGAAGTTTTAAAATCAAAGAATGAATATTTGCTTGATTATAATAAAGAATTTTCAAAGGAAAAAGTTTGGAAGAATTTGAATTGAAATCCTCAAGTAATGCATTAAATGCGAAATCCAGTTTAAAAGAGGAGATTACAAATTCATATGATCATGACAAAGGTGTTGAAATCTTTCATAGTCCAAGAGCAAAAGTCAAAAGCTCACATTTACACACCTATCATGAAATTAAATGTTTTTATTGTTGTAAATTAGGTCACATTGCATACAATTGTCCTTTAAAAAGGAAATCATATTATGGACCTAAAATGAAATGGATTCCTAAGGAAACTAAGCCTTCAAATGTTTCTCATTCTAATCCTCAAGGATCCAAGCATGTTTTGATACCTAAAAACTCTCATTTTAAGAGAAATGTGCATAAGGATAAGAAACAAACAATCGTCATAAAAAGGAAACAAAAATCCTTTGCTTCACATCCTAGCTATTGGTATCATTTTATAAACAAAGGCTTTGAAAGAAGTAATCCACGTAGGTTTAAAGAAATTTGGGTTCCTAAGGAGGAGCTTTATGCTAACAATGGTGATCCCAAGGTGGTTTGGGCACCAAAGGCTTGTGGATGATCTCTTTTGGTAGAGTTGCTTGACATCCAAATGGAATTCAAAGTGAAATTTGTATGGATGTATCAAGCATGAAGAGAAGAGGAAGGTGAAGAAGAATATCACCTCTCACTTTACCAACCAAGAGTAAGAGATATTTGAATTTCATCCTTAGTGGTATATTCCCTAAACTCTGTTTTTATAATTTTAATGATTTTGATCTATGAATTTTTCATTATGATTTTGTTGAAAATTTCTATTCATAATGTCAAATATATTGGTTTCTCAAAATTAAGGGATATTTATAGTGTTTTGATATATGCATTGAATAAGGGGGAGAATAAAATTTGTTGATATGCGCTAAAGAATGTTGTGTTGGTAGATGCTTTTAAGCACAATCCAATTATCATAAGTTAATTGTGTGATAAGGGACATAGAGTATGCTTTAATGCTAAATCATGTGAAGTATCTTGTCTCAAAACAAATGAAATAAAGATTTTATAAAATAGGATAGAAATTGTACTTAGACTTATCTAGTATAGAAAATGCCTAGTATCCACCATTTCTCAAACACTTGGCAATATCATTAGAGACTAGGTCATGTGAGTATGAATGTTGTTGACTATCTATCCAACGTGATCGTGTTGAAAGATTGCCTAAGCTTAAATGTGGAAAAGACCACAGTTGTAGTGTATGAATGAAAGGTAAATAAATTAAGTAACAACCCCTAGGTATCTAACTTCACTTTATTTAGATATTTTTGGTCCTATGAGAACACTAAACTTAGGTGAAAAATAATATGTGCTAGTTATTATGAATGATTACTCTAGGTTCACTTGATAATATTTCTTGCATCTAAAAGTGAAACATTTAGCCAATTTGAAATATTTTCAAAAGATAAAAGTATATGTATTTCAAAAATTAGAAAGTGATCATGGGGAGATTTTGAAATGAATAATTCAAGCACTATTGTGAGGAAAATGACATTGATCATAATTTTCTAGTGCTAGATCACCTCAACATAATGGGGTAGTTGAAAATAAAAATAGATCTGTAGAATAAATGGCTAAAATTATGCTATGTGACAAAAATCTTTTGATCTAAGCCATTAACGCCTCATCCTACATGTTGATTAGGGTTCCATAAAGCCTATTTTAAAGAAAACCCCCATGAGTTATATAGAGAAAGGAAACCAATCTATTAAATGATAAAATGCTTGAATGCTTAACGAAGAAAATGTGGCTCATGAAGAGAGAGAATCATCGAAAATCTATAGAAGATAATGAGATCATAGAAAATCTTTTTAGAGAAATTAGAACATGATCATCTCCTAGAAATAAGTGTCAATATGATGCCCTTATATCTCTAGTAGAGTCAAAAAGCATTAAGGAAGCCTTGAATGATAAAAATTGGATCATTACCATGAAGAGCTAAATCAATTTGAAATAAATGAAATGTGGCAATTGGTTCCAAGACCTAAGGATCACCCAACCATAGTAATCAAATGGGTGCTTACAAACAAAATTAGAATTAAAGTTAGATTAGTAGCTCAAGGGTATAATCAAGGAAAATGAATAGATTATAATAAAACCTATTCCCTAGTGGCTAGGTTAGAAGCCTTAAGAATATTGTTGGCATTTGCATGCCATAAGAACTTTAAGCTATTTCAAATGAATGTTAAAAGTGTCTTTTGAATAGATATAAACAAGGATATTTTATGAGTCCAAATTTATGGACATCATTTTTTTTGGTTCAACAAATAAATGTCTTCTTAAGGAATTCAATATTCTTGAAAGCAAATCATTAGCGACTCCTATGAGTAGTGCATCATACCTAAACAAAGATGAGATAAGTTAAGTTATAATGAATAACAAATTATATGGAAGTATGATCGGATCATTGCTATATTTGATAGCTAATAGGTTGAGCATTATATTTAGTGTTTACCTAGGTGCTAAACTTCAATCCAATCCTAAGATAAGTGAACTAGAAAGAGTTGTATCTTGACATTTGTGAAAAATGCATGATTGATTGAATATGCTTAGTAATTGTGTAATACCCCGGGAGGCCATAGGAGAATAGTATATATCGAGGATAAGTAAGGAAGGAAACAACACTAGCTGGATACCTTTTGGGTTGAATGTTGGCAAAGAACTCCCAAGTTAAGCGTACTTGACCTGGGGTAATCCAAGGATGGGTGACCCCCCTGGGCAGTTTGTGTAGGCCCATCAGGGTAAGTTGTTCCGGTCTTTCCTATCGCTCGATGCGGGATGTTACAAATTGTGTATGATATACAAAATCTTGTTTTTGCATTTTGGCTATAATAGACATGCATGTATGCTTATTGAGCTAATCAATATTTACTCTTGTGTATTGCTTGAGTAAGAAATTATTTTAATATATGATTTGTCTTTAAAAATTAAAGGATCATCTTGCTTATTGTAGATCTCTATATGTAATGATCTTATATTACAATCCTAAGTTTAGGATATGGTACCCATGGCTTGATCTCTTATGAAGGCATTAAATATATGATTGAATATCATGTTTTTGAGTCTATCAATTCGTATCAATTGGTATCATTGTTTGATGAATGAAAACTCACCCTTTAAAAATAAGGAAATTGAGTACATGTTATGACTTTCAAATGATGATCTTTACATCTTAAGTAACATGACTCATTCATGTCATATTAAGGGGAAGTTTTCATCTTCAAATGGAGTATTTCTTTACTTAGAATGATATATTTTACTCCTACTGCTCATGTAATGTATATGCCTCTTATATGATAAATGGATATGAATTTGATATGGTCTTTTGACATTTTCAAACAAGAAAAATATGAGTGAATTATTTGGAATGATATCTTTTTGGTCTTATAAGAACATGAGTATGGGATATGGCATCAAAAGTTTTGAATTATTTGGAGATTATTATAGCCTCTTATGTGAATGCTTAATGAATGACTCATGTTTATGGATTGTACACTTATTAAATATCTTATCAATTTTGATTCCTTCATGAAGCTTAATGTTATCTTAAGGGGGAGTTAGTGCTAAAGAAACTTAATGTAAGTATCCCTCAAACTCATTTTTTTAAACTATTGGTTTAAGGGGGAGTGTTTCTCTTCCATGAATTCTTTGGAGTAATGCACATTATGTTCATATCATCAATAACTTATTCCTAATCATATTAGCTTAAGGAAAAATTTTTGAAGCTCATATTGTTTGTTATCTAAAAATCATTTTAAAACTCATTCTATTTCTAGGGAGTGTTAAGTTTCCATTTTTGAAAATAAACCTTTTTGATTTATGACAAAAAGGGGGAGAGGCATTTGTTGAAATTGATTTTAAGTTTTGTCATCATCAAAAAGAGGGAGATTGATATTTCACTCTTGTGTTTAATTTTGATGATGAAAAATATCAAATGGTTTTATACTCTAAATCAAGGTATATGATTTGGAAACAAAAATCAATTTCACGTATCTTTGTGAAAATGAAAACCAAATGATATATATGTTTCTATAGATGGAGATTTGCACAAACATGTATTAAGATTTAAAAGAATCTCCTAAATAGTTTTCCAAATTGGTTTTGAATAATTGGTTAGTGGATGTTTTTACCTTTATTATAATTTTTCTAAGTCTGGAAGATTAGTGCATTATAAGGAGATATATATGAAAATATTTTGATTTTGAAAAACTATCTCCCGGTATTTTGATAGCTAGTATTCTTTGTTGTTAAAATGATTTTTATTGAATTTTTCAATAAATAGAAGGTATGTATTTTGAGAGAGTGGCAAATTTATTAAATCCTAAGTTTGTACTGAAACCAAAATTCTATTTTCTTATGGTTATGGATTTTGATTTTTTGGATATTCTTATTGAATCCAAATAGGGGGGTACTTTCTTATTTACATTTATGTATTAAAGTAAATGGAAGGTAAAATATAAATTAAAGAAAATGAGGACATTTAAAGAAAATGTAAATATGTTGTAATGTATTGTATCTTCTAAGTCTTCATCTGTCAACTAAGTGCCTTTAAACTATCGACTAACCCTTCCATCTATCAACTACATTCTTTCATTCTGTTGACTATCTCCTTCAATCTGTCGACTATGTGCCATGCATTTGTCGACTATGTGTTGATCTGTTGACTATTATTGTAATACCTCGGATTTTTAAACTCAAATATGAGGTGAAACCTAAGATTATTAGGTTCTAATATTTGAGGAAATAGGTCATTTCAAATATTATAGAATCCTTGAGACAAAGGTTTAGTTTCTGAACCAGTGGCAAAATCGTAAATATTGAAGTCGGGTAAAAGTGTAATTTATCTAAAATCTTGGGTTATTAGCGTAATTTATCAATTTTTTGGGGACCAAAAACTGCAATTAAAAATGGCCCGGGGACCAAGTTGCAAAGGGTCTAAGTGCAGTTACGTGAAAAATTTGGGCCGAAGCGTCGTTTGTTGAAACCTTAAAATATCTCTTCGAAATATCTTAGATTTCAAACTCAAATCAAATGTAGCTTTGGGTTGTTTTGAAGTCCAAGTCCAAGTCTTTGTTAAAGTAAGTCTTCTTTAAGTCTTTGTTAAAGTCTTTTCCAAGTCTTTGCTAAGTATTTTCCAAGTCGTTTGCTTAGCCTCCAAGATTATTTAGCCTCCAAAGTCTCCAAACCTTATCCACAATGACACATGGAAATCAACCATTGGCCACTTGGAAGATAAGATAAGGTCACATGATGGCTTATAATGACCCCCTGAGGTGGCATCGCGTGATTGGCCAAGGAAAAGCTTACTTAGCCTCCAAGTTTGCTAAAGTCTTCAAACCTTATCCCTAAGGACATGTGGTAAGCATTCATTGGCCACTTGGAGATAGGATTTGAAGTCTCATAATGACCTTGCAAGGTGGCGACGTGTGATTGGCCCGAGAAGTCTATAAATATAAGGCCTTTGGGAGTATTCTTTGAGACATTCAATAAGAGGGAAACTTTGGGAAAATATTGGTGGGATTGAGAGAGAGTAAGGATTTTAGAGGAATTATCTAAGGAAAAGAGGGGGAGGTTCTGTCGGAATCAAAGTAGAAACAACCTCGCCGGAAGGTTTAGAGTTCATACCAAAACTACCGAAAAACAGCAAGAAAACCCATTCCCGTAAGACGGTGAATAGTGTCCCAACAAGGTAAACCTTAAAGGTGAGTGGTTTATGCATGCCTTTTACTTTCTCTTGATCACTGTTGGTTTCATCTGTGGATGGGTTGTTACTCACGTCTTATGTTCCATGTGTTCGAGCATATCCTTTCTATTTTGTTGCATCAAGTTTGAACAAGATGGCTCTCGTGTGTGGCTTGTGGCTTGCATATCATCTTCCTTCTGCTTTATCATACATCGTGTCATTTGGGTGACTGTGGTGAGTTGGTGGCTTGTCGTGTGTGAACTACCATAGGGGCCTGTGTAAGGGGGTTGACCACGTGGGCCGTTGTAAATGGGCTACCTCGAGCTTGTGTAAGGGGGCCGAGGGGTTTATGCCTGGCAAGTGAGGAGTATATCTCGTGCCTATGTAAGGGGCTGAGAGGTTAGATCTCATGTTTTATTGCTTTAAGTATATCTTGTCTATTTTTATATGCATCTCGGTATTTGTATCTGTGGCTAGTTGTTGAGACATTACAAGGAATCTCGTGCTCTTGCGGTGAGCCTAGTGATATTTTATTCTTGGTAATAAAATGCTTTTGAAAAAGACTACATGAAAATCAATTTGAAGTAAGGTATGAAAATCTATAGAAGATATGTTGAGTATGGTTGAGTGTGGTTTATTTCAAAATATATTTTTGATAATCTCAACTTGCTTTCAAAAGAATCAAAATGAGGATTTGTTAAGTTTTCAATCTTTTCAAATGGATAGTCGACTATGTGATTAATTCTTTCGACTATGCTTGAAAATAGTTGACTATGCTATTAAGGATAGTCGACTGTGTATAAAGAAAGTCGACTATGCTGGTTCAATCTATTGATTATATAAGGCTTTTGTCGACTATTTTTCACTCTGTCGATTATCATGTATGGATAGTCGACTATGGTTTTTCTTCTGTCGACTATATTTGTACATGATTTTCAAAATCTTCTTCATATTTTTGTATCTGTCGACTATGTGTATGTGTCTGTCGACTATGGGTAATTTGTGTTAGAAGATAGTCGACTATGATTTCCTATCTGTCAACTATGCTTAGTTTTATTTATGAATCTGTTAACTATGCATTATCTTTTGTCGACTATCTCTTTTCAAAAAAAGCTTCCAACGGCTAGTTTTTCAAATT
This sequence comes from Diospyros lotus, assembly GCF_014633365.1. Taxonomy (NCBI): domain Eukaryota; kingdom Viridiplantae; phylum Streptophyta; class Magnoliopsida; order Ericales; family Ebenaceae; genus Diospyros; species Diospyros lotus. Next base: position 10,689,231 of record NC_068338.1, read on the forward strand.
TCAAAGGTCATAAACGGCTAGTTTCGAGCAAAGCTTTTGGGAAGCCTATAAATACAACTCAAGGATGATCAAGAGTAGACTAATGGACGAGAATGAATTGAATTAAGCTTACATTTGTACTCGTCTCTATTTACATTGACTGTGCTTTAATTTTTCTCTCTAAAAGGCTTCGATTATCATTTGTATTATCTTGTTCAAGCCTTGTACTTTATTTTTGAGAGATCATTGTAACTAAGAGATTTATCTTGTAGATCCTCTCTTTATTACACTTCTTGTATTTCCTAGCTTGTGTAGCTAGAAGGCCTACTTGGTTTAAGTAAGAGGTTGTATTTCCGAGCTTGTGTAGCTAGAGGGCCTACTTATTTAAGTAGGAGATTTTAGTGAATTGGTTTAAAATCCTTAGTGAGAGCTAAGGTAGTGGATTAGGCTTGGTTTAAGCTGAACCACTATAAATTCTTTGTGTCATTTATCCTTCTTGCTTTTACGTTCATTGAGCTTTATATTTGACATTTCATATGTTTAATGTTTTAAATCACTAAAACCTCAATTTTGTATTAAAAAGTTTTTCAAGTTCAATGAAGTTTCTAAAAATAACCAATTCACCCCCATCTTGGTGTGTGCCATAGCACCTCCCAGTCTAACAATTGGTATTAGAGCCTCGTTCCCACTATTTTTCATTGGTTTAACAACCTAGGGATAAAGATCCACAAATGGCACATATTTTTGGCTCATCAAAAGTTGAGGGTCAAAGCACCACTCGTCCACCTTTCTTTAATTGTACTAACTTTAATTTTTGGAAAACAAAAATGCTCATCTATCTTATGCAGGATACAAGCCTTGTGCAAGTGATTAAGAAAGGGGTTACATTGGCCGATATGGAAAATATGGAGACTTGGACAGTAAAGGAAAGAAGAGATATGGAGATAAATGCAAGAGCCATGAACACTTTGTTTTGTGCTCTTTGCGTCGAAGAGTTCAACTGAGTCTCAACATGCTAAACGGCCAAGGAGATTTGGGACAAATTAGAGGTCATTCATGAAGGCACCAGTCAAGTGAAGGAATCAAACGTAAATTTACTAATTCATGAGTATGAACTTTTTTCTATGAAATCTTGGGAACCTATTAATGAGATGTTTACTAGGTTTAATAATATTGTCACAAATTTAGAGGCTTTAGGAAAAACTTTTTCAAATGGAGAGAAAGTTAGAAAAATCCTTAGAAGTCTACCCAAGGAATCGAACTCCAAAGTGACAGCCATTTAAGAGGCTAAAGACTTACGTAACTTATCTTTTGATGATTTGGTTGGATCTCTCATGACTCACGAGATCATGATGAAGAGAGATGATGATGAGATAAAGAGAGATAAGAATCTTTTGTTCAAAGTTTCACAATCATCTAGTGATGATGATGATGAAGATAAAGATGATGATGATGATGATGATTTGATGATAATTACTAGGAAATTCAAAAAGTTTCTTAGTAGAAAAAGGTTGAAAGAATTGGAAAGAAGAAACCTAAGGAAGAAGAAGGATAAGTTTGAGGGGGAGAAATATAGAAATGTAGTTAAATGTTATGGATGTAAAAAATATGGGCATATCATATCCGAATGTCCATCATTTAAGAGGTATGAGAAGAAGTTCAAAAAGAAAATGGATGATTCATCTTTTGGTGATGAATCCCAAGTGGAGGAAGTGGTCAACCTATGTCTTGTGACCAACATAAAAGAGAATCCTTCCCATTCTAGTGATTTAATTTTATGTTTTACTCTTAATGAATTGCATGATGCATTCAATGATTTGATGAAGGAATTTGAAAATATCAGTATGAAAAACAATGTTTTAAAGAAGAAATTAAAATTTTTAGATAAAGAAGTGAGCTTATTGAAGAAGAAAAAGACACTTGGAATAATGAGAAGAAAATGTTGAAAGCTCAAAATGATAAACTTCAAGAGAAAAATAAATGTTTAAAATTATCTCTTGAAAAAATTGACAAAGAGAAAGAAGAATTGAAAAATGCCCTTGAGATTCAAAGAAAATATTTTCATAAAAGAAGAAAAGGGCAAGGTGGCTTTGTGAAAAGAAAACAAAATTTTGCCTCACATTCTAAAATCACTTGTCATTATTGTGGTCAATGTGGGCATTCTTTAAACAAATGCTTTATAAGCAACCATCCTACAAGATATAAACAAATATAGGTTCCAAAAAGAATTTTCAATGCTAACTATGGTGACCCCAAAGAGGGTTGGGCACCAAAATCTTGTGAATGATTTATTTTTTTGTAGGTATGCTTGACATCTAAATGAAGCTCAAAGTGAAATGTTTATGGATGAATCAAGCATGAAGGAAAGAGGGTTGAAGGAGAAAATTAACCCCAAAAGATGCTCATTTTTTTTGCCAACCAAGAGTAAGAGAGATTGTTAAACTCAATCTTGGTAGTATATTTTCTATCCCTAAACTCTCCATGATTATGATGTTTATGATGATTTTGAATCATGTATTACCTTTATGATTTTACTTAAGAATGTATACCCAAAATTTCAATAATATTAGTTTGTAAAATTAAGGGGGAGTTATAGTGTTAAAATGATTTTCAAATTTTATGCTTTGATCAAGGGGGAGAACAAATCTTTTGATATATGTATGCTTATCTTGGTAGTCTTGGATGTTTGCTTTCAAGTTTTTGAAATATGGATAAATATTGACATTTTACTCTTGCCAATGAATGTTTGCCTCTGACTGCATGCTTAAATTGATGAATGATTTCTATGAGGTTTTGGTTTACGGTGGAGCTTCTTTTTATTTTCTCTTAGTATGTTCCAAAAAGGGGGAGCCTCAGTGTGTTTAAAAAAGGGGGAGTATTCATCTTTTTGATATTGACAAAAAGGGGGAGATAAAGTAAGTGAATTGATTTTCATATTTGTTTTGTCATCATCAAAAAGGGGGAGATTGATATTTTACTCTTGGTAATAAAATGGTTTTGATAGTGACTATATGAAAATCAATTTGAAGTAAGGTATGAAAATCTATAGAAGATATGTTGAGTATGGTTGAGTGTGGTTTATTTCAAAATATATTTTTGATAATCTCAACTTGCTTTCAAAAGAATCAAAATGAGGATTTGTTAAGTTTCCAATCTTTTCAAATGGATAGTCGACTATGTGATTAATTCTGTCGACTATGCTTGAAAATAGTCGACTATGCTATTAAGGATAGTCGACTATGCTATTAAGGATAGTTGACTGTGAATAAGGATAGTCGACTATGCTGGTTCAATCTGTCGACTATATAAGGCTTCTGTCGACTATTTTTCACTCTGTCGACTATCATGTAAGGATAGTCGACTATGATTTTTCTTCTGTCGACTATATTTGTATGCGATTTTCAAAATCTTCTTCATATTTTTATATCTGTCGACTATGTGTATGTGTCTGTCGACTATAGGTAATTTGTGTTAGAAGATAGTCGACTATGATTTTCTGTCTGTCGACTATGCTTAGTTTTATTTATGAATCTGTCGACTATGCATTATCTTTTGTCGACTATCTCTTTTCAAAAAAAGCTTCTAACGACTAGTTTTTCAAATTCCAAAGGTCATAAACGGCTAGTTTCGGGCAAAGCTTTTGGGAAGCCTATAAATACAAGTCAAGGATGATCAAGAGTAAACTCATAGACGGGAATGAATTGAATTAAGCTTACATTTGTACTTGTCTCTATTTACACCGACTATGCTTTAATTTTTCTCTCTAAAAGGCTTCTATTATCATTTGTATTATCTTGTTCAAGCCTTGTACTTTATTTTTGAGAGATCATTGTAACTAAGAGATTTATCTCGTATATACTCTCTTTATTACACGTCTTGTATTTCCTAGCTTGTGTAGCTAGAGAGCCTACTTGTTTAAGTAGGAGGTTTTAGTGAATTGGTTTAAAATCCTTAGTGGGAGCTAAGATAGTGGATTATGCTTGGTTTAAGCTGAACCACTATAAATTCTTTGTGTCATTTATCCTTCTTGCTTTTACATTCATTGAGCTTTATATTTGACATTTCACATGTTTAATGTTTTAAATCACTAAAATCTCAATGTGTATTAAAAAGTTTTTCAAGTTCAATTAAGTTTTTAAAAATAACCAATTCACCCCCATCTTGGTGTGTGCCATAGCACCTCCCGGTCTAACACCTAGATCTCATGCTCTTACGGTGAGCCATGATCTTGGGAGATTTTATTCTTATTTCGGCATATTACTTAGCATAATTGCATATTTCTCTTACATGCATCGTTTCTTTTCTTGTACCACTCACTTTGATGTAACAATCTAACTCGGGTGTTTCATACCCCTGGGATATTCAACATCCCAAGTATATCAGTCGTGTCAAGTACCCGGAGATAAGCAAGAGAAAAGAGCTACGTGGAGGCCGGAGTTTAGTTTAACTTCCTATTACTCATATTCTATGGATCTTATGTAATTTTTGGGTTTGTTTTGAGAGTTGTGTATCGCAGTTGTATAAACAGAGGTTATGTAAGGCTTGAATTTATTTATTATGCTGCTAAAGTTGTAAGTCGTGATTGCTATGTATTGTAATCATGGTAAGATATATTTATTGAATTTTGGAAGTCACATAAGAGGATTTCTATTGGGAATCCTTTCTATCTAGCTTTGCTAGCTATCAGGTTCGATCCTTTGTTTCCGTTGGTAAGGATTTCCATAACGCCCTTGTGGGATATTCGTTTGTATTTAGCTTCATTGTATATCTAAAAAGTAGGGGCGTTACAATTATGTTGGTTCTGTCGACTACTAAAACTATTCTGTTGACTATTTGTGTGTCTGATACTAGAAATTTTCTTCATGTTTTGGGTGTGTCGACTATGTGAAAGCGTTTGTTGACTATCAAAAGATTTGGTTGTTCATCTGTCGACCATGCTTGCATATTTGTCGACTATGTCTTAGTTTTATTTGAAAATATAGTTGACTAACCTTTTTAGTCTGTCGACAATTTATTTCTCAGATAGTCTCCAATGGCTAGTTTCTCATTCTCCAACAGCTCAAAAACTGCTAGTTTCGGGCAAAGCTTTTGGGAAGCCTATAAATTCAAATCAAGGAGATCAAGAAGAGGCTAATGGATGGGAACGAGTTGATCTAAAGATTACGAATCTTTTTATTTGAGCTTATAGTGTTTGTGCTTTCATTGTTATATTTTTTTTTTTCTCCAAGGCTTCATTCTATCATTGTAAATTTGTTCTTAAGCCTTGTTTTTATTGTGAGAGAACTTGTAACTAAGAGTGTTAACTCTTAGCTTCTCTCTTTCATTTGTATAGTTTTTATTTTCCTAGCTTGTTGTATTAGAGAACTTGCTCTTTGAAGTAAGGGGTTGAAATACCTAGCTAGGTGCTAAAGGGCTTGCTTGTTTAAGAAAGAGGTTTGTAATTTCCTAGTCTTGGACTAGAGGGCCTACTTGGTTAAGTAGGAGATTTTAGTGGATTGTTTGCAAAATCCTTAGTGAGGAGCTAAGGTAGTGGATTAGGCTTGGGTTAAGCCGAACCACTATATATGCTTGTGTTCTTTATGCTTGTGTTCTTTGATCTATTTATCTTTCCAAGCATTTCATTATTCCTCACTTGGTTCACATATTTTTTTTTGTAAATTTACATTTGTCATTTTATATGCTTAACATTTTAAATCACTAAAACCTCAATTTGTTTCAAAAAGTTTTTTAAGTTCTATCAAGTTTTTAAATTACCCAATTCACCCCCCTCTTGGGTGTGTGCCATAGGATTTCAAACCTAACATATTATCCTTCTCCCTCTCTTGGATCTATAGAGAAGTGCTGGCTTGCCAATGCTTCTCCTTCTTCCTCCATAGTTGCATCTAGCTTGATCTTGCTCCTAGCTTCTTACATTCTCTCTCTCTCTCTCTCTCTCTCTCTCTCTTGTATTCTCCCATTAAGATCTGACTATTGGATAGTTAAGGAGCAACCAAAGGAGGAACACCAATAGAGCAACGATTCACCTCCATTGAGAGAGTTCTTGTAACACCCCTCTTCTCAAAGTGTTATTCTTTTCTCCAAAATGGGTTTTTTTTTTTTTTTGCACATATAGACTTTATTGGTATATCTAACTTAGCTAAACACATATTTCTAGGAAATGGATCGAAACCTAAATCTTGCACATTTTAAAGAGAACAAACAGTACATTTATTTTCACCAGTAATATTAAACTGTAGAATCATACAAACCATGAGAGCAAAGTATACATCAATATAATTTACATAAGGCTTAAAAATTCGACATTTGCCAGCTCATTCTTCGATAGTCCCCTTGTTTTTTGTCTAGTTCGAATTACCTGGAATATGAGAATATTCTAGGGGCATAATCCAATTAGATGGTGAATCATCTAAGTGAGGTTTTATAAAATTTCATGCATGATATGCCAAGTGCAATAGACATCATCTTCCTTACATGCTAATTATCATTTATGCAACCCTACTTCAAAGGGTGGCATATGCTTCAAACATCCGTGATAGATTAGCGATATCATCATTCCATATGTGATGCATGCCAAACAATATCAAGAATGTACATATGCATCACAATACATCCTATGAAGGCATTTATATATGTTGGAGGCATCACATCACATGACAATATGTGAAACAAAACATTTGCATATTATTTTGGAAAATGACTCTCACCTTGATTTTGGCTTAACTAAACCTCGGGTGAAGAATTGACCCTAATTTTTGGATTCTAACGACTCCCTGCACACAAATTGAGTATTATTATTTTTTCCTATTTATTTATTTATTACATATATATATTTTCTTCCATTTTCTATTTTTTCTCGATAATTTCAAAATAAATATCTCCTCAAATATTTTCCTAAATTTTTCTCCACCATAACTCGTAAAATAATTTTAGAAAAATTTATAAAAAAATTCAAAATTAAAACCTGCTGCATGCGCCCACATGCACTACACCATGAGCCTGCGTGGGCTGTCCGGGCGTGCAGTGCACGTGCATTTTCTTCCTCGATGGTCTTCTTGTCGGCTGGCTACTGTTTTAACCCCAAATCTTGTGATTTCTTCTCCCACTTTATAGATCTTGACATTACAAATCTAATGGTGAAATTTGTAGCTTGAAACATGATTGAAATAACCTTAACCAAATTAATTCTCGGCTTCAGCAAGTTGCGCCTTTTCTAGCGACCACTCATTCCTTGGTTGTTTCCACTCCAAACGCTCCCAAACTCTCTAGAAAAAATCCTCGTGCAATGGAGAACAAAATCCCCTTATCCTCATGAGCCCACGATGCCTCAAACCATGACTTTTTTATGCCCCCAACCTTTGGCTATAAACTGCCTATTTATAGGGGGATCCACCGCTTCTCCGACTAATTAATGGCCGATCATTGGCCCTCAAGCCTTACCTCGGCCATTGGAAACCCTAGTTTGCCCTAACAACCCTTGAAAATTGCTCCTTACCGGTTAAATCACCCTTGGTTTTTTTGGCGATGGGTTGGCTCGTTAACACGCCTTCTTCGGCTGATTTCTTAGCCATCTTTGGCCTTGCCTCATGTCCCCTATGCCTAGGGCCTCTAATGGCCTAGTGTTGAGCCTATTTTGGCCAACCATCGGCCCCACCACTAGGCCTTGTGGCTATTGCAGTGATCTGCTGCTTATATATATATTGTACATTATGCATATAATATGGTATATTTAATTACATAACATTTTGACTCCAAAGATTTAAGAAAATACTGATTTGCCCACCTTGGGTTCGAAAATTAATTATTTTCCTCACGAAATTTTAGGGTATTGCAGTCCTAGCCTAACTCCATTGGAGGGTTCTGGTTGCATCTCGGGTGTGGACTGATTAGGTCCTTCACAAGTGAGAAGGTGGGCTAGTCACTTTGAATAACAACTTGCACGAGGGAGATAGGACAACCAACAACAAATCTATCTGAAACGGTATATCAAAAAACCCCCTATGGCATGGTTTTTCATTTCTAGCATATGGATGAAATATATCGAGTCTTGAAAGGATTATTTTTGCTTTTGCATTGCGCTGCTCTATTGTAACCACCCATATTTTCACCTTAATATTTATTTGACACAGCATAAGCAAACTTATTAAAATTACACACTACAAGGGCTCTTACATACTCATCATAGCATCAGCTAATCAAATCTAAAAAAACACCCCATTTGAGCCCCTGTCCACACTCACTACCAAGGATCTTTTTGTCTTGTACACATAGTTATTGGCAAGAATCTAACACGACTAAACTCGACCTCGAACTTCCCCATTCTTTAACCTGGAATGATGTTAAAAACAAAATGAGCCACAAGGCTTAGTAATCATATCTGAAATAAAAGGGCACATCATAGAAAATTGTATCCAAAAGGAATCACCACGACTAGCATTAACAAGACTTCCCATATCATGTCACAAGTTATTGCATACATTCATTATGCTTTATATTATATGCCATGTCAAGTTCCATAGGTTTGTATGGCACATATTCATAATTATGCAAATGGTCATTCGAGCCGAGTTCATATTGTATACCGTGCATTGTCATGCACGTTCACGTTCACATTACTTTTTACATCATGTACCCCCATGAAAGGTTTTTGATAAGGCTTAATTATATGCATATTTTTATCTTAATCTTTTGTTATTTCTTGTAACACCCTACTTTTCCAAATACAAAACAACGTGAAATATAAGAAGATATCACCTACGGGCGTTATTGGAAATCCTTTATCAACGGAAGCACGGATCGAACCTGAGTATGCTAAATAGCTAGGATTTCCTCAAGTTTAAATAAAAGTCCATCATGTACCCACATATCAGAAAGTTATAGCAGCTTCACAAATACATCCTTAAGTATCTTAATTGTTATTTACATTACAATATTGGGATTACACGGGTACATAAATAAATCCAACTCTAAATCAGCCAAGCACCACCTCTGAATCCTTGCTTGCGCTGGGACCTGGAGTACCTGATAAGCTTAACAAACATACTTGGAACACTTGACACTTCTGATACAGTTGGGACGATGAATGCCCTAGGGGTAAGAAACACCTGAGTTAGATTATTACATTTAAGTGAGTGGTACAAGGAAAGAAAATTGTGCATGCAAGAGCAATATGTAGTCATGCCAAGAAATTTGCAGAGATCAGTACAAATCTTCCAAGATCATGCCAACATAAAACTTCCCATGTGGTAACCAGGTCAGGGGGTTGTAATCATCCTCGCAGTCATCATGATAGCTCACCGCAAGAGCATGAGATCATGGCTCACCGCAAGAGCATGAGATCCCCTGTGATATCCTGCAATCATCATGGTAGCTCACCACAAGAGCACGAGATCCGCCGTGATGTCCCAACAACCAACCACAGAAACAAACACTGAGATGTGTATAAAATAGGCCAAATATGCTCAAAAGCAATAAAACATAAAATGTAAACCACCAACCATGACATGTTATATGATAAAGTAGAAGGAATATGATATACAAGCCATAAGCCACGCACGAAAACTATCATGGTCAAACCCGATGCAACAGAGTAGAAAGGATATGCTCGAAACAAAGGAAACCATGAAACGCAAGCCACAACCACTTATAAATGAAGTTAAGAGTGATCAAGATGAAGTAATAGACATGAAAGAATAGTTTACATGCACAAGAACCACTCACCTTGATCGTTTCCCTTCGATAGCACTGTTTATAGCCCGATTTCAAGCACTAGGGGTTGTTCTGCAGAAATCACTAATTTTGGTATACCAAAACTTAAATATTTCTACATGGGGATTGTAGATAATTAAATTAGGAGAACAACAGTAAAAATTTCAAGCCAAATGGAGGCCGAACGCGCCCTAGGAAGGGTGGTCACGCGCTTCTTCCTTCCTTGTTTCGAATTTTGCAACCTAAGATTAAAACAACTATATCTTGCTCATTTTAACTTCGATTCGCTCTCTGTTTGAACCTATGGACTCCTCTTTTCATGATCTACGATCCTACAAAAAGAGAATTAGTTTAAATTTTCTGTTTCCCTTCTGTTTTGGCAGTTTTCTATCCAGGTCTCTCTTTCCTTCTTCTTTGCTTTTCCTTTGCTTTTTCTTGCACTAACTTTCTTTCCTCTTTCCTTAGCTTCTCGTGGCCTTAATTCCTTTCCTTTATATAGACTTTAAATGCCCAAATCCTCAAGATTTTACTTGGCCTCCAAGTTGCTCATTTTCTACCCAAGTAATCATCACACTTTGAAATTTCTCCATTCTTCTCAAGCAAGCTTCCACTTTCTCCAATCCTAGGCTTCCAACTACACTTCCAGGATAAGCTTTATCATCTTCTTTCTTTGCAAGCAACTCTTAGCCAATCCTAGTCTTCCAAGTTTAAACTTTAGGATAAAAATCAATCATTATAATCTTTGATTTTGATTTCATCTTTTCTTTCAAGCCTTTACTTCCTTTTAATCAAATCTCCCCTTCACGTGGCTTTCATGATAAGAACACTCAAAGATCCTTATCTCTTCTCTTCCAAGCCACTCATAGCCTTCCAACTCATGCCACTTAAGACTTTTGGGGTAAGAATCAATCATTACTTCAAAGACTTTAGGAAAAATTCTTAAACCAATCCTATATTTCCAACACATGGCTTCTAGGATAAGGAATCATTATTCCTTTTGTTGGGAACAAGCTATCCCTTTTACAAATTGTGGTATTTGCATTGGGGTCCTAGAACCATTCATGTTCACACTTTAATTCCAAACTTTCATTTGAAACATTTTATTGCAACATCCAAGCTTTACATTAAATTTTGGGGTATTACATTTCTCCTATATAAAATGTGTTTATACGGATTTCACATTATTTTAATATTTTTTATAGGAATTCAGCAAAGGAAATAAATTCGAAGAGTTTGGCATAAAAAGAAAAGAAAAGAAAAAAGATATTATCAAATTAATTTCAAAATTATTATGTTAAATTAATATTATAATAAAAATAAAAAATAAATATTATAAATAATTATATTATAATATAAATAAAATTAATATAATTAATAGCATATTAAATATTATATTATCTATTATATTATACTATATTATATATTATATATTGTATATTATATATTATATATTACATTACTTATATATATTATAATTATGTTATTAAGTGAATGCCGTGAATGTGCAAGGGAGGGCTCCATGCGCATTGAATATATATATTATTATTATAATATATAAAAGGTGGAGGAAATTGGAAGTAGGGAGGCTTTTGGGTTGCGGTCATTAAAGAAAATCAAGGAGGGATTTTTGGAGGCTTCTGGGACGACACAATCAAGAAGAAACAGAAGCAGCGCACATATTAGAGGGAGGGTAGAGACTTGCGTAGCACATTGAAGAATTAAAGGGAGAGAGGAAACGCATAGCAACATAAGAGGCGCATAGATTTAAAAAGTTGACCCAAATTTGTTTAGATTTGGGCAGGGAGATCCCTTCATTTTTCTTCTATGTTTTTGTCTCTGATTTTCTTTAATTGTTTAGGATTTCAATTATGAAGCAACTATTGGTTAATTTTGAGAATATTTTATTCATTATGAGTGGCTAAATAATTGTTTAGGGTTTTTAAAGGATCCTATGCATTGAAACTTTATTAGTTTACTCAATTTTTGGTTGTGATTATTCCATCAACTATGTTTATTTTTTTCTAAACTTAATGTTTGTAATTGCTTGATCACCAATTACATGATTTGAGATTTCTTATGATGCTAGACATAGATAAATAAGAAATAGACTTTGGACAAAATAACATATGTTAATTGGGGAAGACATTCACTTGATTACATGTGCAATTTGTGATTATATTTGTAATGAATATTTTCATATAATGAGTACCTATGCTTAATGTGTTCTCTAATTCTAATTCACATAGACATATAGTGACTTAGGTTAGTTGAATAAACTTGTTAGACCTAGACATAGGCTAATAAATAAATTAGAGTGCTCCATTGACATAGTTCGTAATTTAATCAACCAAAAATTGAGGTAATTTGATAAAGTGGATTTGCTAGGTGAATTTAGAAACCCTAAGTCTTAACCAATTGATTTTTAATTCTTAGTTATATATTAATTAATTTTCTTAATTAATCAATTGTCCAAATATAGTTAATTGTGAATAATTTTAGTATTTAAAAAGTTAGTAACCAATCTCCATGGGAACGATATCTTATTTATCACTTTACTTGTCTTGACCGCTGATGAGTGCATAATTCCATATATTTATTTTCCTTATATATGGTCTCTTGGGTGAGCTTTATGCCTTATTTTGTTGCTTTATACTTATTTTTATGGTTAAGGCAATTTTAGATAGGTTAGAATAAATTGGGCTTTTACTTACAAAATTTCAGCTTTTTAATATTTTGACTTTTTGGGCTTCTTGCAGATTTTCGAACATGTTAGAGTTCAAGAACATGAATAAGGTCTTCAGAGATTTTGTAGAGGAATTCTTGGGCTTTCCATAATGGTATGATTTGTCCAAATCCGAGGGCCTCCAAACATTGCTTCAAGTTAGGGTCAAAAAGCTGGGCCAAATCCTAATTGGATTAGAATTCTACACAAACATGGAATCTTTAAAAGGCCATAACTTGAGCTTATGATGTCCAAATCGAGTGATTAAAAAGCCTAAATTCATCTAAACATTCTGAACTACAATTCTTAAGAGGGGTCGAAGCCCAAAACGCTCGTTATCAAACCCAAAACGGGCTTTTAAGTTATGGGAGTCTAGGAGCCCTAGTTCCTTGGCTGATTTGGATTCTTTGTTGGGGGGATATTTAAAGTCTTGATCCAAGCTCGAGAGGGGGGATGTCCAGGAAGCAAAAGAGGCAGAGAAGCACATCCAAGAGGAGGAAGAAGCATCCTTTTCATATTTTTCTCTTCTTTTTGTGTTCTTTCTGTTATTATGTGTGGCTAAACTTTGGTTTTTCGATAGAAGGATATTTTGAAGCCATGGTGAAGAACACTGTGAGATCTTTTTGAGTTTATTTGCAATATGATTTTCTCTTGAATATTCATGTATCTTCTGATTTTAATGTTTATGATTGTGTGTTTTGTTGCATAGACGGCCGCTATTTAATTCTTGATGCATGATCTATTGCTAGCTTGAATACCAAATTCGTAATTATTTGGTCTTTCTTGCATAAGTAGCAACTAGGGTTGATGATTATGGATAAGTTTTCGTTCAATTCCTAGGGAGTACATGTGTTGAATTAAATAAACCGAGCTTGTGTGTTTATTGTTCAGATTTGGTCTTGTTTCCACAAAGTTTAATGTTGCCATTGAATTAAATTCTAGAGAGCTTGTTCTAGGGTTGTTTGAAGGTAAGGGTTAATTGAAGAGCTTGTTTTAATTAATTAAGAAGTATGGGAAATATTGAATGAACAGAGCTTGTTGTTCTTTCTAAGGTCAAGTATTCAAGGAAAATTAGTGACTTTGGCATCAATGATCAGTGTTATAACCATTGGTGGATCAATCCCTTCTACCGGAAGCGTTTTTATTGATTACTTTAATTTTTTTTACATTCTGATTTGTCTTATTAATTTAGAATAATATTTTATTTTTAATTGTTTAAATTTTTAAATACAAACCCCCTAATCGTTTCTTCTATTTATTCTAATTTTTCAAAGGAATAGATCTAACCAATCCCCGTGGATACGACCTTGCTTATCACTATCACAATTTATATTTTTAAGAGCAAGAATTTATTATTTGTTGGATTCAACACCCATCAACCGCGTATACTTGCGTGTTATTCGTGGGTTATATAAAATCACGAACAAGTTTTTAGCGGCATTGCCGGGGATTGTGTTTACTATTTCTTTTAATATTAATACCAATTGCAATTAATTATAATTTGGACCTTTTATTTATTTATATTTTATTTATTTATTTATTTATTTATTTTTACTCATGTAGGGAAATGGGCTAGTACATGAACACAAGATCCAAGGGCATTGAATCTATTCCACTTGACTTGGAAATTGAGCAAACTATTTCTTGTTTAAGAAAAGCAAAGAGAGGTGAATCTAGCCATTTAGATCAAATCAAATTATCAAGTGAAGACAAAAAGGAACCAATGGCTCAGCAAGAAGAACAGAAAAAATTGAGAGAGTATTCTATCCCTAAGATGGATGGGATTAGCTCAAGCATTCAGAGACCAACAGTGTAGGCAAATAATTTTGAGATCAAACCATCCATAATTCAGATGATTCAGACATTCGTTCAATTTGGAGGTTTTCCAAATGATGATCCCGACCAACATCTCAGTAATTTTCTAGAGATATGTGACACTTTCAGGTTCAATGGGATGTCCGATGATGCAGTGAGATTAAGGTTCTTTCCTTTCTTTCTTTGAGATAAGGCTAAGAGTTGGTTGAGTTCGTTGTCGCAAGGATCCATTACTACTTGGGCTGATTTGGCATAGAAATTTTTGGCAAAAATTTTCCCACCTGCAAAGACTACAAAGATGAGGAATGACATTACCTCATTCATGCAATAAGATTCAGAGACTTTGTATGAGGCTTGAGAGAGGTACAAGGAGCTATTACGACGATGTCCACATCATGGTATTCCCGATTGGTTGCAGGTACAGACATTTTATAATGGTTTATTGGGACACACGAGAACAATCATAGATGCTGCTGTAGGTGGAGCACTTATGGATAAGTCATTTGATGATGCTTACACCTTACTTGAAGACATGGCTGCCAATAATTATCAATGGAATCCTAATAGGACTCCTCAAAGAAGGACTGCAGGTGTCTATGAAATTGATGCAATATCTGCCTCGACTGCTCAGGTACATGCTTTGACTAAGCAATTAGCTCAAAGTGGAATTCATACACCTCAAGAAACTGTGCATCATGTGATTTATGTGGAGGAAATCATCTCAAGGAAAGATGTAGATTGAACACGGAGTTTACACAATATGTCTGCAATTATACCAAGCAGCAAAATAATTCCAACTCGGATTTCTATAATTTGAGTTGGAGAAATCATCCAAATCTTTCATGGAGCAATAATCAGAATGTTCAATAGCCTATTCAGAGGCGAATAATGGTCCTTCGGGATTCCATAACAATCCAGTGCAAGATAAGGTTAAATCAGTCGAGGAGTCTTTGAATAAGTTCATGGAGCAGACTGCAAATCGTTTTCAGAATCAATCTGCACAAATTCAGAGTTAAGGAATTGCTATAAAAAATATAGAGAATCAATTGGGGCAACTGGCAAATTCCATGAATTTTCGACCACAAGGTGCCTTACCAAGCAACACTGAGCAAAACCCAAAGCGAGAGGGCAAAGAACAATGCAAAGCAATTTCAAGCCACCAAACTCATGAGTTGACTAGCTCATATGCTCCACAGTCAAATCCAAAGGAAACAAGTTAATAGTTAGTGAAAGGCCAGTCAGATTTTGAGCAATTTGTGGATATGGGTGATGAGTTAAATGAGCAGGGAGTGCATTCAGTTAACCAAAATAAGACTAAATCCGATGCATGTGGAGAAAATTCTAGGAGGAAAAAGAAGAAGAAAAATGAGAACTATCCAACTGAATATGACCCCAAATATGGATACCCACCTCTTCCTTTTCCTCAGTGCTTGCAAAAAAAAAAAAAAAAAAAAGAGATTTTTTTTTCTAAATTTCTTGAGGTTTTTAAGAAACTGAATGTTAATATTCCTTATGCAGATGCATTGGAGTAGATGCCAAGTTATGCTAAATTCATGAAGGACATACTCTCGAGAAAAAGACGACTAGAAGACTACGAGACAGTTGCTTTGATTGAAGAGTGCAGTGCTATTCTCTAAAACAAACTTCCCCTAAAGCTCAAGGACCCAGGGAGTTTTACTATCCCTTATACTATTGGTAAACAGTATTTAGGTCGAGCTTTGTGTGACTTAGGAGCTAGTATCAATTTGATACCTTTTTTTATTTTTAAGAGATTAGGATTAGGAGAGGCTAAACCTACAACAATATCCTTACAACTAGCTGATAGGTCAATTAAGTATCCATATGGAGTCATTGAGGATGCTTTGGTTAAAGTTGAAAAACTGATTTTGCCTGCTGATTTTCTTGTTCTAGATATGGAAGAAGACAAGGATATTCCCATTATCCTTGGAAGACCTTTCTTAGTTACAGGCATAACTTTGATTGATGTTCGAAAATGAGAACTTACCATGAGATTTCAAGACCAAGAAGTCACATTTAATGTCTTTAAAGCTATGAAATTTCCTAATGGTGCTAATGATTATTTCAAGTTGGATGTGTTGGACACTTTGATGTTCGCTTCCCCCATTCCTAAAGAAGATGTAACGACCCGTTAAAGGGCCTAATATTTTTTTAGGAGTTATTTAATTAATTATTGAAGTATTGATTAAGAGATTTTGTCAATTAATTATTTAATGTGGCAATTTAGAGATTTTGAAGGAAAAGAATAGCATTTATTTCTTTTTAATGTTGGAGTTAAAGGAATTTGCCAAGGTGGCAATTTAGATTCTTAATTGAGAGAATAGTATTTAAATAGCATTTAAATGACATTTATTTTGTAGAAATTAAATGCAAGGGCATGAAGGTAATTTTGGAGTTTGAGAGTTTTAATAATAATTTTTGTATTATTATTAATTAAGTGGGACTATGTATTTAAAGAAGAATGAGAATCCATGTATGAGATGGAATTGGATTAAGAGTCTCCTAGTCCCAATAGGAGAAGGTTTTGAGAGTCTAAAAGTTCAATTGGGAGAGGGATTCCAAGTTATAAAAGGAAAGGGATCTAGGACTTTATGTCTATATATAGAGCCCATAGCTTAGCTTTTCTTCACATTATGTGAAGAACAGAAAGGCTAAGAGATAGCAGAGGCTTGCTAGAGTCTTCAGGATCGCTCCAGGGTTCGATCAGAGAGTTCTATCAGGCAAGTATTCTTCCTGTAATCCCTTCCATTACAGGTTTATATCAGTTTTTCAGATTATTCCAGTTCTTCATTGAGTTCTTAGATTTTATATCAGTAAGCAGAGACGTATATATATATATATATGCATATAACAGTGAAGTTATGAGCAAGTTTCATTAATCCTTATCCATTTTGGATTGCAAGTTCCAGTAATCTTAATCCATTTTGGATTGCAAGTTCTATTAATCCTCATCCATTTTGGATTGCAAGTTCCAGTAATCCTTATCCATTTTGGATTGCAAGTTCTATAAATCCTTATCCTTTTTGGATTGCAAGTTCTATTAATCCTCATCCATTTTGGATTGCAAGTTCCAGTAATCCTAATCCATTTTGGATTGCAAGTTCTATTAATCCTCATCCATTTTGGATTGCAAGTTCCAGTAATCCTTATCCATTTTGGATTGCAAGTTCTATAAATCCTTATCCTTTTTGGATTGCAAGTTCTATAAATCCTCATCCTTTTTGGATTGCAAGTTCTATTAATCCTCATCCATTTTGGATTGCAAGTTCTATTAATCCTCATCCATTTTGGATTGCAAGTTCCAGTAATCCTTATCCATTTTGGATTGCAAGTTCTATTAATCCTTATCCATTTTGGATTGCAAGTTCTATTACTCTAAGTTCTAATATCCAGATACCTTGTATCGTATCCAGATGTATCTAAAGTTCTTCGAGCATGATATCCGGATGGTTTGTTTATACATCCGAAAAGGTCAAGATAATATCTAGATGTCTCGCCTGATATCCGGATGCCTCCCTCAAAAGTTGAATTTTTCATTCGAATAGTCCCCAGTTATATCTGAATGCATCAGTGAGATATCCGGAGGACCAAAATCATATCCGGATGTCCTAGTTTATATCCGAATACTTCCCAGCATATCCGAATAGCTTCTTCTTTGAATGTCAGTGTATCCGGATGAGCCTTCTTCATATCTGGATGTCTTTCTTCTTATCCTGATATCCTTTCTGATATCCGGATGACTTTTCCAGAAATCTAATTTAGCTTCCAGTGAGTCCTAATTCAAGTTTAATTCAATCAATGTATTCAATACCTTCCAACATTGAATTCATAAGCCAGGACATGACAAGTTAATCATACCCATACCATAAATCATAATTCATAGAATCTTTGTATTCCAATATATAGATGAAGATCATATCATGTTCAGCATTATTTTATTTTGACATGATCAGCATTATTTTGTGAGATTATGTGCATACATTTTGGTATGAGCATTGAGCATGACTTTATATGGAGCACTACATATCGTGTGCCAGCATTTATGTGAGCATTGCATTACATTATGCGCGCTAGGCGGCTTGTCCGCGGGGATCCCATCAGTTTCAGTTTCAGCTCAGTTTATGAGTTGCTCGCCTGGTGGCAACTAGGGGGCTAGGGGCTTTGCCCACAGTATGTGCTTACAGTTTTTATGTATGCAGGTTTCAGATCAGACAGGTATGTATTATCAGATTATGTGGGCCTATGAGCCAAAGTTGCATACCTGCATTTAGTTTACAGTTTATGTGCATTACATTTTTATGAATGCAATCAGACAGTGATTATACAGTACAAGTTTAGTTAGTTATTTATCAGTATCGATATTCTTCGATTCAGCTTCAGTATTCTTTCCAGCTTATTACTTGCTGAGCTTTTGTAGCTCACCTTGTACTCTTCACCCCTCCAGGTTCTAGTAGGGGAGTATCAGATGTGGGGCCTAGTAGCAGTGTTCAGTAGTGTGTGTACGTGGAGCCGCTCAAGATAAAAGATGTCTGGGAGTCTGTTGAGTTCTATAGAGTTTTCTTAGATTAGATCTTATTTTATATTTCAGTTGAGGGATTGTCCCTCAGTAAGAGTTTATGCATTTCAGTTTGTATTGACTAAGAGTTTTATTCCAATTGATTGAGATGTTCAGTCATGGTATCAGATTTCAGATTATCGATTAGTTTATTTTATTTTCCCCGTAGCACCTCTTCTCGGGCAGTTCTAGGAGAGGGGGTGTTACAGTATTGGTATCAGAGAAGTGTTTTGAGGAGTCTCCCGTACACACATAGGATGTCGGGTTGAGTTAGGACTTGTGTCCGTCAGTTAGATAAGTTAGCCCAATTAGCAATATTCTAACCCTAAGTGGTGATGCAGAAAGATGAGTAATAGAGGTGGACGACCCCGTACTCGCAGTCAGACTTCTTCTATGCAAGACGAGGTTTTAGTGTCCACACCAGGCTCACCAGGAGAGTCTAGTCGCGATCTACGACAGGGAATGGTCGAGATGGGAGGTATGTTAGCAGGATTGATGAGGGTGATAGATACCCTAGTTACTAATTAGGTAAGGGAATCACAAGTTTCCCAAGAAGTAGGAGGTAGTAGAGGCGATAAGCCAGTCGCTCCAGCAACTCTAGTTATGGAGGCAGATACAGGGAGCCAGCTATTAAAGGATTTCATGGCCTTTCGACCACCAGCGTTCCAAGGAGGCACATATGCAGCAGCAGTTGAGAATTGGATGCTATCGATGGTACAGATGATCGCCGAGTGCGACATAACACATTCTTATTTAGAGGCGATGCTGAGAGATGGTGGAAGACTGTCCGCCAAAGGTTTGCTAATCAAGAACCCACATGGGTCGAATTTTAACAAGTGTTCAATGACGCTTATTACCCAGCATGGGTCAAGGACTAGAAAGTTTTTGAGTTCGTTGAGTTAGTGTAAGGTACCAAGACAGTGGCCCAAGGTGAGGGAGAGTTTACAGCCTTGACTAGATAGGCCTCAGAGTTAGTGTCCACTAAAGCTAAGAAGGCTATTAAATCTCAGAGAGGATTGCGTGTTGATATTTGTCACGCTTTTGGAGGAGCTCAGAGTGTGGATCATGCCACAGTAGTTCAGCAAGCATATGCTATCAAGAGAAATGTTTGAGAATTGCAAGATCGAGGTACATAATAAGAAGTTATTTGGAGACTTAGAAATTCTTGAGGTTAGAAATTTTGATTTGATCCTTGTCATGGATTGATTGTCATAGCATTATGCAAGAGTTGACCGTTGATAGAAGATTATTGAATTTGATCTACCTCGACAGTCAGTTCAGATATATAAAGGAGTTAAGCCTATGGCTACGATTCCTATGATCTCAGTGATGAAAGTAGAGAAGTTGATGCATGATAGATGTGAAGTTTACCTAGTTTTTGTTACCTCGGATGAGGGAAGCAAGAGGAACTTGTTTGAGGTGCCAGTAGTACAAGATTTCTCAGATGTTTCCTTAATGAATTATCAGGATTACCTCCTCGGAGAGGAGCAAAGTTTACTATTGAGTTATTGCTTGGTACACTTCCTATCTCTAAGGCTCCATATCGAATGGCACCTAATGAGCTAAAGGAGTTGAAAGCCCAGTTAGAAGAATTAATAGAAAAAGGGTTTTATCTAACCTAGTTCATCCCCATGAGGGTGCACCAGTATTGTTCGTAAGGAAGAAAGATGGATCTTTAAGGTTGTTATAGATTATTGCAAGTTGAATTAGGTGACAGTGAAGAACAAGTATCCTTTACGTCGAGTGGATGATTTATTAGACCAGTTGTGAGGAGCTAAGGTATTCTCGAAGATAGATTTGATATCAGGATACCACCAGCTGCGAGTCAGAGATAATGATATTCAGAAGATTGCTTTCAGGACTCACTATGGACACTATGAGTTTGTGGTGATGCCATTTGGGTTAACGAATGCTCTAGTTGTTTTCATGGATTTGATGAATCGAGTTCTACGTGAGTACCTAGATTGTTTCATTATTGTCTTCATCGATGACATCCTAGTCTACTCACCCAGTGTAGATGAGTATACAGAGCATTTTACTTTGGAACTGTAGAGGCTTAGAGAAGAGCAACTGTATGTCAAGTTTAGTAAGTGTGAGTTTTGGCTCACTCAAATTGGATTTCTAGGCCATGTGGTGTCAGGAGATGGTATTTCAGTGGATCTAGACAAGACTAAAGCAGTTATGGATTGGCTGAGGCCGACGACAGTGACTGAGATATGTAGTTTTCTGGGACTTGCAGGTTATTATAGGCAATTTATTGAGGGGTTTGTTCGTTTATCTTCCCCTATGACTAAGATAACAAGGAAATGAGAGAAGTTGGAATGGAATGACGCGTGTGAAGGAATGACACGTGTGAACGTGCTTTCAAAGAATTAAAGTAGAAGTTAACTATTACACCAGTTTTAGCTATACCAAGAAGTGGAGAGAAATATTCCATTTACAGTAATGCTTCCCATTAGGATTGGGATGTGTATTGATGTAAGAGGGTCCAGTTAATGCTTATGCTTCCAGACAATTGAAGAAACACGAGGTGAACTACCCTACTCATGATTTAGAGTTGATAGCGGCAGTATTTGCATTAAAGATATGGAGACACTATTTATATGGTGAGAATGTTGAGATTTATAGAGATCATAAGAGTCTACATTATCTCTTATCCCAGAAAGAATTGAACATGAGAAAAAGACGTTGTGTCGAGTTATTTAAAGACTTCGACTATGAGATTCTATATCATCCAGGAAGGGTTAATGTAGTAGCTGATGCCTTGAGTAGGCGATGAGCTTTTATAGCTACAATGATGGTTCAAGAATGGAAGTTATTTGAAAAAAAAAATTGAATGCTCTATCTATTTCAGCCCCAGAGGATAGTACAGTGATGAGTTGTGCTTACATGAGAATACAACCCAAGTTATTTGTTTTACTCAAGAACCAATAATCAAAAGATGAGAAGTTGGCGTAGATTTTAGCAGATATTAAGAAATTTTCTCCTTTGGGATATACTCTACGAAGTGATGGTATACTCTTATTTCAAGGACGTATTTGTATACCCGATGATGGGAATCTTAAAAAAGAGATTTTGAATGAAGCACACAAGAGTTGTTACACTATTCATCCAAGTGTTGCGAAGATATACCACGACCTAAAGCGGCAGTATTGGTGGAGTGGTATGAAGAAAGATATAGCCAATTATGTTTCACAGTGTTCAGTATGCCAACAAGTTAAAGCGGAACATTAGAAACCTGTAGGTTTATTAGTTCCATTACCTATTCTAGAGTGGAAGTGGGATAATTTGCTATGGATTTTATGATGAGTTACCCAGGATGACTAGAGGCTATGGTGCTATATGGATGATTGTTGATCGTTTGACTAAATCAACCAATTTTTTACCTATCAAGAAGACTTATCCATTGAATAGATTTGCCAGAAATTATATTGAGGAGATCATGAAGTGACATGGTGTTCCATCCAGCATTGTATCAGATCGAGATCCTCGTTTCACTTCTCATTTTTGAGATCTCAGTTGAAGTTCAACACAACATTTCATCATTAGACAGATGGTCAGTCAGAGAGGACTATCAAGACTCTTGAGAACATGTTGAGACCTTATGTTCTAGATTTCCAAGGTAGTTGGGATGAGTATCTTCCTTTGGTGGAATTTGCCTACAATAATAGTTTCCATTCAAGTATTTGAATGTCACCGTATGAGGCTTGTATGGGCGACTGTGTCGATCGCCGATATGTTGGGAAGAGATTGGAGATAGGGCTTTATTGGGTCCTGAAATTGTTGAGCAGACGTTAGAAAAGATTCAAGTTATCAAAGCTAGAATGAAAATAACCCAAGACAGACAGAAAATTTATGCAGATAAGCGACGTCGAGACCTCAAGTTTGAGGTAGGTGACCATGCTTGGTTGAGGGTCATGCCTATTAAAGGAGTTCGCAGATTTGGCGTAACAGGGAAGCTTAGTCCCGGTAACATTGGTTCCTTTGAAATTTTGAGACAATAGGGACTTTGGCATATGAGTTAGCTTTGCCACCTCAGTTATCCCATGTTCATAACATGTTTCTCGTTTCGATGTTAAGGAAGTATGTGCCAGATCCTTAGCACATAATTGATTTTTTTTAGACTCTTGAAGTTAGAGAAGATGTGTCTTATGAAGAGATGCCTACCAGTATTCTAGAGTGAAAAGAAAAGATTTTGAGGAATCGATCAATTCTCTTGTAAAAGTGTAATGGCAGTGACACTCGTCAGAAAAGGCGACGTGAGAATTAGAAGAATAGATGAGGCGTCTTCACCCCTCGTTTGAGTAACTAGGTACGAATTTGGAGGACCAAATTCTTTTAAGGAGGGGAGAAATTGTAACGACCCGTTAGAGGGCCCAATATTTTTTCAGGAGTTATTTAATTAATTATTGAAGTATTGATTAAGAGATTTTGTCAATTAATTATTTAATGTGGCAATTTAGAGATTTTGAAGGAAAAGAATAACATTTATTTCTTTTTAATGTTGGAGTTAAAGGAATTTGCCAAGGTGGCAATTTAGATTCTTAATTGAGAGAATAGTATTTAAATAGCATTTAAATGACATTTATTTTGTAGAAATTAAATGCAAGGGCATGAAGGTAATTTTGGAGTTTGAGAGTTTTAATAATAATTTTTGTATTATTATTAATTAAGTGGGACTATGTATTTAAAGAAGAATGAGAATCCATTTATGAGATGGAATTGGATTAAGAGTCTCCTAGTCCCAATAGGAGAAGGTTTTGAGAGTCTAAAAGTTCAATTGGGAGAGGGATTCCAAGTTATAAAAGGAAAGGGATCTAGGACTTTATGTCTATATATAGAGCCCATAGCTTAGCTTTTCTTCACATTATGTGAAGAACAGAAAGGCTAAGAGATAGCAGAGGCTTGCTAGAGTCTTCAGGATCGCTCCAGGGTTCGATCAGAGAGTTCTATCAGGCAAGTATTCTTCCTGTAATCCCTTTCATTACAGGTTTATATCAGTTTTTCAGATTATTCCAGTTCTTCATTGAGTTCTTAGATTTTATATCAGTAAGCAGAGACGTATATATATATATATATATGCGTATAACAGTGAAGTTATGAGCAAGTTTCATTAATCCTTATCCATTTTGGATTGAAAGTTCCATTAATCCTTATCCATTTTGGATTGCAAGTTCCAGTAATCTTAATCCATTTTGGATTGCAAGTTCTATTAATCCTCATCCATTTTGGATTGCAAGTTCCAGTAATCCTTATCCATTTTGGATTGCAAGTTCTATAAATCCTTATCCTTTTTGGATTGCAAGTTCTATTAATCCTCATCCATTTTGGATTGCAAGTTCCAGTAATCCTAATCCATTTTGGATTGCAAGTTCTATTAATCCTCATCCATTTTGGATTGCAAGTTCCAGTAATCCTTATCCATTTTGGATTGCAAGTTTTATAAATCCTTATCCTTTTTGGATTGCAAGTTCTATAAATCCTTATCCTTTTTGGATTGCAAGTTCTATTAATCCTCATCCATTTTGGATTGCAAGTTCTATTAATCCTCATCCATTTTGGATTGCAAGTTCTAGTAATCCTTATCCATTTTGGATTGCAAGTTCTATTAATCCTTATCCATTTTGGATTGCAAGTTCTATTAATCCTTATCCATTTTGGATTGCAAGTTCTATTACTCTAAGTTCTAATATCCAGATACCTTGTATCGTATCCAGATGTATCTAAAGTTCTTCGAGCATGATATCCGGATGGTTTGTTTATACATCCGAAAAGGTCAAGATAATATCTAGATGTCTCGCCTGATATCCGGATGCCTCCCTCAAAAGTTGAATTTTTCATTCGAATAGTCCCCAGTTATATCTGAATGCATCAGTGAGATATCCGGAGGACCAAAATCATATCCGGATGTCCTAGTTCATATCCGAATACTTCCCGGCATATCTGAATAGCTTCTTCTTTGAATGTCAGTGTATCCGGATGAGCCTTTTTCATATCTGGATGTCTTTCTTCTTATCCTGATATCCTTTCTGATATCTGGATGACTTTTCCAGAAATCTAATTTAGTTTCCAGTGAGTCCTAATTCAAGTTTAATTCAATCAATGTATTCAATACCTTCTAACATTGAATTCATAAGCCAGGACATGACAAGTTAATCATACCCATACCATAAATCATAATTCATAGAATCTTTGTATTCCAATATATAGATGAAGATCATATCATGTTCAGCATTATTTTATTTTGACATGATCAGCATTATTTTGTGAGATTATGTGCATACATTTTGGTATGAGCATTGAGCATGACTTTATATGGAGCACTACATATCGTGTGCCAGCATTTATGTGAGCATTGCATTACATTATGCGCGCTAGGCGGCTTGTCCGCGGGGATCCCATCAGTTTCAGTTTCAGCTCAGTTTATGAGTTGCTCGCCTGGTGGCAACTAGGGGGCTAGGGGCTTTGCCCACAGTATGTGCTTACAGTTTTTATGTATGCAGGTTTCAGATCAGACAGGTATGTATTATCAGATTATGTGGGCCTATGAGCCAAAGTTGCATACCTGCATTTAGTTTACAGTTTATGTGCATTACATTTTTATGAATGCAATCAGACAGTGATTATACAGTACAAGTTTAGTCAGTTATTTATCAGTATCGATATTCTTCGATTCAGCTTCAGTATTCTTTCCAGCTTATTACTTGCTGAGCTTTTGTAGCTCACCTTGTACTCTTCACCCCTCCAGGTTCTAGTAGGGGAGTATCAGATGTGGGGCCTAGTAGCAGTGTTCAGTAGTGTGTGTACGTGGAGCCGCTCAAGATAAAAGATGTCTGGGAGTCTGTTGAGTTCTATAGAGTTTTCTTAGATTAGATCTTATTTTATATTTCAGTTGAGGGATTGTCCCTCAGTAAGAGTTTATGCATTTCAGTTTGTATTGACTAAGAGTTTTATTCCAATTGATTGAGATGTTCAGTCATGGTATCAGATTTCAGATTATCAGTTAGTTTATTTTATTTTCCCCGTAGCACCTCTTCTTGGGCAGTTCTAGGAGAGGGGGTGTTACAGAAGATGATTTGCTCCAAAGTGCCTTGACAAATTTGGAGGCTTTTGATGATGAAGTTGAGAAGTGCTGCAGGTTACTTGATGCAACACCAAAAATTCTGGCCAAGAAGACAAAAATTGATCCTTTGCTATGTAAAAGTTCAAAATTTTCTAGTTCCTCCCATGAGCAATGTAAGGATGTAAGTGAAGCTATTCCTACTTTAGAATTGAAACCTTTGCCTTCTCATCTCAGGTATGTCTTTCTAGGTAAATCTTTTACTTTTCTTGTGATTATATCTGTTGATTTAAATGAGGAACAAGTAGAGAAATTGCTTAGGATCCTTAGAGAGCATATGAAGGCTATAGGGTGGACGTTATCTAATATTAAAGGAATTAGCCCTTCAATTTGCATGCATAAGATTAATTTGGAGGAAAATAGTAAACCAACTGTTGATGCACAGAGACGATTAAACCCTATCATGAAAGAAGTGGTAAAGAAAGAGATAATTAAATGGTTGGACAATGGCATAATTTACCCTATTTCTGATAATTCATGGGTCAGTCCTATTCAATGTGTTCCTAAGAAGGGTGGGATGACTGTAGTGCAAAATCAGAACAATGAATTAATTCCCACTAGGACTGTAACTGGTTGGAGGATTTGCATGGATTATAGGAAACTTAATAAGGCCACAAGGAAAGATCACTTTCCTCTACCTTTCATTGATCAAATGTTGGATAAATTAGCTGGTTATGAGTTTTATTACTTCCTAAATGGTTATTCTGGCTATAATCAAATTGCTATTGCCCTTGAGAACCAAGAAAAGACCACTTTTACTTGCCCTTATGGGACTTTTGCTTTCAAACGAATGCCATTTGGTTTATGAAATGCACCTGCTACTTTCCAACAATGCATGATGGCCATATTTTCTGACAGGATTGAAAAGTTCATTGAGGTGTTTATGGATGATTTTTCTGTGTTTGGTGATTCATTTGATTTATGCTTGGCTAACTTAAAACTTGTTTTGCAAAGATGTGAAGACACTAACCTTGTGCTAAATTGGGAAAAATGCCACTTTATGGTTAGAGAGGGTGTGGTACTTGGCCATAAATTTTTTTCAAGAGGTATTAAAGCTGATCGTGCCAAAATTGACATAATTGCCAAGTTACCACCTCCTACATCAATTAAAGGAGAAAGAAGTTTTCTAGGCCACGCAGGTTTCTACAGGAGGTTCATCAAAGATTTTTCTAAGATATTTAAATGTAACACCCGGTGTAACGCCCAAGATTTTTAAACTGAAATATAATGTAATACTTAGGATTTTTAGCTTCTAATACTTGAGCAAATATGTCCTTTCAAGGGATTATAGAAGCCTTGAGACAAAGGTTCAGTTTTTGAGCCAGTGGCAAAATCGTAAATATTGAGGTTCAGGTAAAAGTGTAATTTACCTAAAAACCAGGGGTATTAGCGTAATTAGTCCTTTCTTCGGGGACTAAAATGCAATTAAAAATTGGCCTAAGAACCAAGTTGAAAAGGGTCTAAGTGCAATTACCTGAAAAGTTTGGGCCAAAGTGTAATTCTTGAAATATTTTTCCTAAGGGCATTTGGGAGATTCAAGAAAAGCCTTATAAATGATTTTAGAGATAAGGATGAAGGCTCGTGATGATATTAGAGATAAGGATGAAGCCTCATGATGATATTAGAGATAAGATGAAGGCTCATGATGACTTTAGAGATAAGATAAGTATTCATGATGACTTTAGAGATAAAAATTAAGCCTCATGATGACTTTAAGGATAAGATTTGATATGATTTGGATAAGATTTGATAAGATCTTATTTGGATAAGATTTGATAAGAATGATTGCAGAATATCTTAGAAGATATGGAATGATTAGAGAATATTTTATAAGATTTGAAATGATTGGAATATCTTGAAAGATTTAGAAAAGATTTGAAATGATTGTGACTTACTTGGTGACCAAGTTTCCAAGCCTATAAATAGGGCTCATGGCCAAGAGTTTCCTCATTCTAAATTGGGATAAATTCATGCTAGACGGGAGTGCTTTGAGCTTTTTGTAAAGGTGAAGCCTTCAACACTCAAATCTCATCAAACCAAGTTAAGGTAAGTACATTATGAACTATTTATGATGTTTAAGCATGACCATGAACTATGTTATGTGGTCCCTCATGTTATGTTATGTTCACGCAAGTTCCGGGACCGGAGCTCGGTAGCGCTACGCACGAGGGTTCTTACCCCTGCAAGTTGGTGGAACCTCTCGTGTCTCCATATGATATGTTATGTTATGTCATGACTTGTTTAAATACATATGATGGTTCTCTTGTACTT
The DNA here is from genome assembly GCF_014633365.1 of Diospyros lotus. NCBI lineage: Eukaryota > Viridiplantae > Streptophyta > Magnoliopsida > Ericales > Ebenaceae > Diospyros > Diospyros lotus. Next base: position 10,717,416 of record NC_068338.1, read on the forward strand.
ACTAAGATTTGCAAAATCTCACCCCCCTTATGTTTCCCCCTCCCCCAGGTAAGCATGAATGAGGAGACCAGGACATGGACGTGGAGCGTGGTGGCTTGTTTAAAAAGGATTTTCAAGAATTTAAGTTTAGTTTCCTTTTGAAACAATGTTTTATAGGGTTGAACTCTGATCTTTTCCTATATGTATGCCATAAAGCATGTCTTGGAATTTTATTTGATTTAAAGGAAGTATGATTTTGGTTTTAAGCTTCGGACATTTTTATATGAATATTATTATCATTAAGCATGTAAGTAAGTTACGGGTGTCACACCCGGTGTTACCGGTGATAAGAAAATGAGAAAGGAAGTGAGAAACTTCCAAAAATGCCCTTGAGAAGGTGTTGGATTCTTGAGAATAATGGTGCCCTATGAGAGGGGCATTTTGGTAATTTAGATAGTGAAGTCTAATAAAAAGAGTATTTTGGTAAATTGAAAATAATTCTTATGTAGAGTTAGGTGTGTAAGTGAATTAAATCCCAATTATGTATTTATGTGGAGATATATGGGATTAATAATTCATAAAAGGTATTTTGGTAATTTTAGAATTAATTCCACAGAAGAATTTAATTATGAAAAAATAGGAAAAATGGAGAATATGTAATTATTTGAGAAAATAATTAATTTTCCCTAAAATGGTGAATTAATGTGGTAATGCCAAATGGATGGATGAGATGAGAACTTGGATGTAACACCCCAAATTTCTTGAGTATGTTATAACTTAGGATTTTGGGAATATAAAAATTTTTCATATCACAATAGCTGTCATACATCATACAATATCCCGAAAACCCTAATTTTCACATTCTCAACTTAACAAACCCAATAATCGAATAGCTAAGACAAGCGTTAAAATCTGGAATGCAAAAGCTAGATCGAACCTTATATAGTTCTCAACCATAATACTTTATTTATCATAAAATTGTTCAAGACGTCTATAAAATATATTACATGGACATCATCAAGTGATAACTAAACATCTTAAACATATCCAAAATTACATAGGTTCGCACAAAAATATGCTAATCATGCTATAGACAGTAATTTAAGCTAATTCTTCAGCTACCTCATTTCCCTTAGAGCCGCTCGTCGAACCTGGAACGTTGAATATTCCAGGGACATAGTCCAATTAGAAGATGAATCTTCTAGTGAGAAACTCCAAAAACAGTTTATATCGATGCATGATCAGGTATAAAATGTATGAGAAGACAACAAGAACTACTCCAAAGTGCCTCGTGAACATGTCAGGCTCCTCCAATGAGAGCTTTTTTAATGGCGCATGCATAGCGCCTCTCGGGAGGTCCCTAACCATGTCATTTCGACCCGACCTCATAGAACTCATGCAAGCACCACATCCGTTGTTCCTTAGACTCACGGTCTTCCCCACAAGAGCTTTCTCGATGGCGCATGTATAGCGCCTCTCGGGGGATATCCGACTTTTGTCCTCGGCCAACAACAAATAGGTACAATAGTATGGCCACACGAATTTTATAAATGCAACAATTAAAAAGCCAATAGCATATATTTTCCAGAAATACATTTCATATATGCGACAAGATTTTACGTAAGAGAATAACAAGAGTTTATGTATAAGAACTTCACAAAACACGTTTCATGCAATAGAAGTCTCTCATAAGAGAATAAAAAAAATAGGATTTGGAGTATAAGAGTCTCACCTTGTTGGTTTATCTCTTGGACGGTATAATTTCACAGCAAACGGCCTAGGTTTCTGCAGAAAACACGAGTTTTGATAAATCTAACCTCAAATATTTTTACATAGGGTTGAAGGGTATTAAAGTAGGGGCATAACTAGAAAATTGGAAGGAAAATGGGCCTGTAACGCGCTTTCACGCGCCCCCGAAAGATAGCTCACGCGCCTTTATGCCCAGCCATTTCCAGCGCGTGTAACTCACGCGCTGCCCAGCAGTTTCGGACAGCTTCGCCTCTCTTTTGTATTTCGGCCATAACTTCCTCATTTTAACTCCGATTTGACCCCGTTTGAACCTATGCGACCCTATCTTCCTCGTCTATAGGATTATAAAAAAAAGGACTTACCTCGCCTTTTTTCTGACTGAGTTCGGTGAATTCCGATGAAAACCCGCAACTCCGACGAGACTCGTTCTCCGCCGCTTCTTCACCGCTTTCTTCCCGCCTTCTTGCCGAAATCCCTTCTCTCTCTCTAGAGAAAGCTCATCCTCTTAGAGTGCTTCACTCTTTAAAGCTCTCTTGAATGGTTTGAGAACAACCCATGGTGCCTATTTATAGATTTCTCCAACCAATCACATTATGTCATTTGTCACAATCTTAGCCATGGACTCCAAAGACTCAAACCTATAATTGAATGGCTTTTGAAATCCAAAGCTAGAATGAATTCAACTTTTGAAATCCAAGCTAAACCCCCAAACTTCTCCAAAATAACATTTTGGCCCTTATTTCAAGTCCTCAACTTTAATATTTTATCACATAGGCTCTTAATTTCATCCATCTTTCATTTGGATAATTTCTCTAATTAGAATTACACCCTCAAACATCAAATTTATCGAGATACTTAAAATCTCAAAATTAATAACTCAAAATTACTCGATTTGTACGATTTCTCGAAGCCCCTTACCATCATTTGGCTATTTTAGGATACAACTTAGCTTAACCGAAAAAATCGTCTCTGATTGAATTTCTTTCAGCGTCATAAATCTCGCCTCGAGACACTCGTCAAAAATATACCTTTGTCCTCAGGTATCTAAGCTCTAGGGCACTCCCTACGACTGATTTGGTCATTTATTTCTATTTTAAACATATTTTTTGGTATTTTAAACTCACTTAAAGGACGTGGCATCTTCACGAAAATATGGGGTATTATATTCTCCCCCCTTAAAAGAATTTCGTCCACGAAATTTGAAACATACTCAAAATTATTAAATGTTAAATAATTATTGCTTTCTGGAATACAATTTCTGGAAGAAAATATAAAAATTTCCTATTCTATTTCCATTTCCTCGAACAGATGAGGATATTTCTTCCTAATTGTTTGCTCAAGTTCCCACGTTGCCTCGTCATCCGAGTGCTTTCCCCACTGAACCTTCACTAACGGGATCTCTTTATTTCTCAACACTTGAGTCCGACGATCTAAAATTGCTCCAAGAGACTCCGGGTAGGTCAAGTCATTCCTTAGCTCAATTGTCTCTACTCGAACTTCAAGGGTTAGATCTGGCACATGCCTTCGAAGTTGGGAGACGTGGAACACATTATGAATCCCGGACAAGCTAGACGGAAGCTCCAATCGATAGGCCAAAGGTCCGACTGTTTCCACAATTGGATATGGTCATATATATCTTGGCTTCAGCTTTCCTTTACCGCTTCCATGCGTCACCAAATGTTGGGGTGACACCTTGAGATACACTAGATCCCCTGCCTCGAACTCTAGATCTCTTCTTCTTTGATCAGTATAAGATTTTTGTCAGCTTTGCATAGCTCGAATCCTATCTTGGATTATTCGAATCTTATCGGTAGTCTGTTGCACAAGCTCGGGCCCCAACATCTGTCGTTCCCCTATTTAGGTCCAACAGATAGGCGACTGACACTTTCTTCCATACAAGGCCTCATAAGGAGCCATCCCGATGTTACCATGGTAACTATTATTGTACGCGAATTCTACCAATGGCAGATGCTCCTCCCAATTTCCTCCAAAATCAAGGGCACATGATCTCAACATATCTTCAAGCGTTTGAATTGTCCTCTCCGATTGCCCATTAGTCTGGGGGTGATAAGCCGTACTTAATTTCAGCTAGGTCCCCATGCATTCCTACAAACTCTCCCAAAATCTCGAGGTGAACCTCGGGTCCCAATCTGAAACTATACTTACCGGCGCACCATGGAGTCGTACGATTTCCTTCACGTACTGCTCGGCGAATTTTCGTACCGGTTGATCCATCCTTGTAGGCAAGAAATGCGCTGACTTTGTCAACCTATCTACCACCACCCAAATGGCATCATAGCCCCTTCGACTCTTCAGAAATCCTGTCACGAAATCCATCATGATATGTTCCCATTTCCACTCGGGAACTTCCAAAGGTCTCATCAACCCTGCGGGTTTCTTGTGCTTAATCTTTACCCTTTGGTAAATATCACATTGTGCCACCCTCCTAGCCACGCTGGCCTTCATCCTAGGCCACCAATAGATTTCCCAAAGATCTCGATACATCTTTGTAGCTCCTGGGTGCACAGTATACTTAGCTCTGTGGGCTTCATCTAGAATTTTCTTCCTCAACTCCCGAAGGTTTATCACGTACACTCTACCTTGAAACCTGAGAATGCCATTTCGCATCTCAAAATCTGAATTCCTGGGCTGGCCTTGCTCATCTACCCATAAACGTATACATCGGTCACTCCCACTAGCCTCTCGTATCTCGGTCTCCAGATCCAGCTGAACCGCCAGGCCAGCTACTAGGACAGAAGATCCCTTCGACACTACACTTACCGTCATCAGGCTAAAAGCCTCAATTAGCAGCCACTCCTGGGCCATCAACCCGGCCATAACAGTAGGCACAGTCCTACTCAAAGCGTCAGCCACCACAATGGCACGCCCCACGTGATACAAGATGGTGCAGTCATAGTCTTTCAGGAACTCCATCCATCGTCGCTGCCTCATGTTCAACTCTTTCTGCGAGAACACATACCTTAGACTTTTATGGTCCGCAAATACATCAAACGTCTCTCCATATAGGTAGTGCCTCCATAGCTTCAGAGCATATACCACCGCTGCCAACTCCAAGTCATGCGTTGGGTAGTTCACTTCGTGCCTCTTCAACTGGCGTGATCCATACGCTATCACCCAACCATGCTGCATCAATACACAGCCCAAACTAACCTTCGAGGCATCAGTGTATACAACACATCCACCGGGCCCACTAGGCATTGCCAGAACAAGTGCCGAGGTCAGTTTGTCCTTGAGTTCTTGAAAGCTTTCCTCGCACTTTGCAGTCCATTCGAACTTTACCTCCTTCCGTATGAGCTTCGTCATAGGTGCAGCTATCTTCGAAAATCCTTCCACGAATCTTCGATAGTAGCCTGCCAATCCCAAAAAGCTTCCCACTTTGGTCACACATGTCGGCTACTTCCATCTTTGAATAGCCTCAATCTTGGCCGGATCCACTGAGATTCCTTCGGCTGAGATTACATGACCAAGAAATGTAACTTGGGATAGCCAAAACTCGCACTTCGAGAACTTGACATACAATTGGTGTTTTTTGAAGATTTCCTAGCACTATCCTCAAGTGCTCCTCGTGCTCACTCTCATTCAAAGAATACACCAATATATCATCTATGAAAATGATCACAAACTGATCCAGGTAGGGCTTGAACACTCTATTCATAAGATCCATAAATGCTGCTAGAGCGTTAGTTAATCCGAATGGCATTACGAAATACTCAAAATGGCCATACCTCGATCGAAATGCCATATTCGGAACATCATCTGGCTTAATTCTCAGCTAATAATATCTAGATCTCAAATCAACCTTCGAGAACACCTTCGCTCCCTGTAGTTGATCAAACAACTCGTCTATCCTTGGGACCGGATACTTGTTCTTTATCGTGGCCTTATTTAGCTGATTGTAGTCAATGCACATCTTTAGACTCTCGTCTTTCTTCTTTACAAATAGCACTGGTACGCCCCATGGTGATGTGTTTGGCCTAATGAACCCCTTATCAGTTAACTCTTATAATTGACTCTTCAATTCTTTCATCTCCGTCGGAGCCATTCGATATGGCGGAATTGATATCGGTTGGGTTCCTGGCACTGACTTAATTGAGAACTCGATTTCCCGAGGTGGAGGTAGTCCCGGTAATTCTTTTGGAAACACGTTATCATACTCTCGTACCACTCGCACCTCATTGAGCTTTGGTACCTCTCTTTCCTCTAACTGAGCATAAGCTATGAATCCATGAGCTTCTCGACTCAGCAACTTCACTGCCTTTATTGCTGAAATGATCTTTCCAACGTCGGGATTGCCTTGCCCCTAAAATTTGACCCATCCTTTCTCGGGTTTTCTTATGGTCATTATCTTCCTACGATAGTCTATATTGGCGTCGTATTTGGACAAGAAGTCCATCCCTAAGATTATGTCGAAGTCATATACTTCTAACAGAATCAGATCAGCCTGGAACCGAACATCACTCAGGCTAATTTCGCATCCCTTCACCATTTCTGAGGACTTCATACTTTTACCCATAGGTGTCGAAATCACCATAAGACACCCCATAGACTCGGTTTTTACTCTCAAACTCCCAGCCAAAGCATGCGATATAAAAGAATGAGTAGACCCTGGATTTATCAATGCATGCACAGGAGTATCCAAAATGAAGAGAGTACCTTGGATAACTGTAGGATTCGCCTCTACGTCCTCCTTGGTCAAGTTATAAACTCAGCCCTATCTGGTCCCCTTTCCCTCTTCAATCCTTAGCGGCTGATCTTTCTTCTTCAGGCAATTCCTCGAGATGTGCCCGTGCTAGTTGCAATTGTAGCAAATCACATTCACTAGTGTCGCTGCTATGGCCTTACCTTCTTGGACCATTCCCTTCGAGCAATTTCTGGAAGTATGCCCGGGCTGTCCACAGGTGTAACAGACAATGCTTTGGCCATCGCACCTCTTGCCCGGGTGCCTCTTCTTGCATTTAAAGCACGTCTTGCCCTTTTTCACGATATTCCCATCTCGAGGTCCCATAGTCGAGTGGGATTTCTCTGATTGTCCTCAAGTTTGAACAGTTGTGGCCTTTAGTTCTGCCACCTGCGTCATATTCTCCTCGACCATCATAGCTTTGAAAACTATATCTGCGTAAGACTCCACGTGGACCAAGCTCATCAGTTGTTGAAACTCTATCTGCAAGCCTTGTAAGAATTTTCGTCCCTTCTCCACATCGTCCATCCCGTACAATGGCATATACTTGATTAACCACAAAAATTTAGCCTCGTATTGGGCCACAGACATATTTGGCCCTTGGCGTAAGTTCATAAACTCTCGAGCTCTAGCCAACTTCCAGCAAGTGGGAAAGAATTTCCCGTTGAAAAGCTCCTTAAACCGTTCCCACAACATCTGGGATACCTCCCCCAATTCTACATCTGTTACTAACCTCTGAGATCATGTCCGGTTAGGTATCGCTCGCTGCATAGACCTTCACCATTGGGCAGCTTCCTCTTCCAGCATATAGGTGGCACACTCGACCTTATCCTCATTCAAGATTCTCAATCTTTGTAGGATCTTCTTAGTCTGGTCCAACCAGTATTCACTAATTGCGGGGTCATCTGCTGGTTTTCCTCGAAACATTGTCGGATTTTGTCGTAGATACCTCTCCAAGGAATCTACTCTTCTTTGCTCGGGATGCTACTCCAAAATTTGCCCAGCCATGCCCTCTAGGATTCTCTCGATCCTATCAATCCGGCCTTCACCAACGTCAGCTCGTGCATCTCTTTGACCTCCCATGCCACCTCTTGGGTGTGGGTTGGTGTTGCTTTCTTTGCCATTGCCTCTCTCGTGCCTATTCCTTCTTGTATTCACCATCTAGCAAGAAGACAGGGCGATCTATTAAATCATCATGGCATGGCACAATTCAAATTGAATAAGCAATAAGAGTATGCCACTAAATATTTCAAAAATCCTAACCTAATTCCCAAAACTTATGGTGGCTTTACTCATCATGACACAAGTGAACTTTTCCTTAGGTTCGCTCTGATACCAACTGTAACACCCCAAATTTCTTGAGCGTGTTATAACTTAGGATTTCGGGAATATAAAATTTTTTCATATCATAATAGCTATCATACATCATACAATATCCCAAAAACCCTAATTTTCACCTTCTTAGCTTAACAAACCCAATAATCGAATAGCTAAGACAGACGTTAAAATCTGGAATGCAGAAGCTAGATCGAACCTGATATGGTTCTCAACCATAATACTTTATTTATCATAAAATTGTTCAAGACGTTTACAAAATATATTACATGGACATCATCAAGTGATAATTGAACATCTTAAACATATCCAAAATTACATAGGTTCGCACAAAAATATGCTAATTATGCTATAGACAGTAATTTAAGCTAATTCTTCAGCTACCTCATTTCCCTTAGAGCCGCTCATCGAACCTGGAACGTTGAATATTATAGGGACATAGTCCAATTAGAAGATGAATATTCTAGTGAGAAACTCCAAAAACAGTTTATATCGATGCATGATCAGGTATCAAATGTATGAGAAGACAACGAGAACTACTACGAAGTGCCTCATGAACATGTTAGCCTCCTCCAACGAGAGATTTCTTAATAGCGCACGCATAACACCTCTCGGGAGGTCCCTAACCATGTCACTTCGGCCCGACCTTATAGAACTCATGCAAGCACCACATCCGTTGTTCCTTAGACTCACGATTTTCCCACGAGAACTTTCTTGATGGCGCACGCATAACGCCTCTCGGGGGATATCCGACTTTTTCCCTCAGCCAAAAACAAATAGGTACAATAGTATGGCCACATGAATTTTATAAATGCAACAGTTAAAAATCCAATAGCATATATTTTTCAGAAAATACATTTCATATATGCGACATGATTTCACGTAAGAGAATAACAAGAGTTTATGTATAAGAACTTCACAAAACACGTCTCATGCAATAGAAGTCTCTCATAAGAGAATAAAAAAATAGGATTTGGAGTATAGGAGTCTCACCTTGTTGGTTTATCTCTTGGACAATATAATTTCACAGCAAACGGCCTAGGTTTCTGCAGAAAACACGAGTTTTAGTAAATCTAACCTCAAATATTTTTACATAGGGTTGAAGGGTATTAAAATAGGGGCATAACTGAAAAATTGGAAGGAAAATGGGCCTTTTACGTGCCCTCACGAGCCCCCGAAAGGTGGCTCACGCGCCTTCACGTGCATCCATTTCCGGCGCGTGTAACTCACGCGCTGCCCAGCAGTTTCGAACAGCTTCGCCTCTCTTTCGTATTTCAGCCATAACTTCCTCATTTTAACTCCGATTCGACCCCTGCTTGAACCTGTGCGACCCTATCTTCCCCCTCTACAGGATTATCAAAAAAGGGACTTACCTCACCTTTTTTCTGACTGATTTCAGTGAATTTCGATGAAGACCCACAACTCCGATGAGGCTCATTCTCCGTCGCTTCTTCGCCGCTTTCTTCCCGCCTTCTTGCCGAACTCCCTTCTCTCTCTCTAGGGAAAGCTCCTCCTCTTAGAGTGCTTCACTCCTCAAATCTCTCTTGAATGGTTTGAGAACAACCCATGGTGCCTATTTATAGATTTCTCCAACCAATCACATTATGCCACTTGTCACAATCTTAGCCATGGACTCCAAAGACTCAAACCTATAATTGAATGGATTTTGAAATCCAAAGCTAGAATGAATTCAACTTTTAAAATCCAAGCTAAACCCCCAAACTTCTCCAAAATAACATTTTGGCCCTTATTTCAAGTCCTCAACTTTAATATTTTACCACATAGGCTCTTAATTTCATCCTTCTTTCATTTGGATAATTTCTCTAATTAGAATTACACCCTCAAACATCAAATTTATCGAGATACTTAAAATCTCAAAATTAATAACTTAAAATTACTCGATATGTACGATTTCTCGAAGCCCCTTACCATCATTCGGCTATTTTAGGCTACAACTTAGCTTAACCTAAAAAATCGTCTCTAATTTAATTTCTTTCAGCGTCATAAATCTCGCCTCGAGATACTTGTCAAAAATATACCTTTGTCCTTAGGTATCTAAGCTCTAGGGAACTCCCTATGACTGATTTGGTCATTTGTTGCCATTTCAAACATATTTTTCGATATTTTAAACTCACTTAAAGTACGTGGCATCTTTACAAAAATATGGGGTATTATATTGGAAGCCAAGGTTGGTGTCTTGTAGTGACACATGGCATTTTGTGGTCCAAGTTAAATGAGAGATTAAATTAAATGCAAAAGAAATGCTAATTAGTCTTTTAAGCATTTAATGTTGAGCATGATAATGGAGAATTAAATAAATCCAAATGAAATGGGAAATTAGTCACCCATTAATGCTTTGGAAAATATGGGATTTATTTAAATGCATAAGTAAGGATTTATGTCTCTCATGTGATGGTTGGAAATTAGTCAAATTAAATTAATTGGAAATAAAAAGGAAATTTCCAAGTGATCCAATGGTTGCGCTTGAGTCTTGGAAGTAGAATGAATCCAAAGGTGGGGATTCAAAGAGAAGAAACGACATGGATTTTCAAATATTAAAGAGATGAGTGGTTGAGATTAAAGCTTTCAAAAGCACTTGGATTCTGCTTTTAATTGAAGGTTGAGATCTTCTCTTGAAAAGTGAATAAAATCCAATGGATGAGATTAATCAAGATAAAGAGCACATGGATTGTGCTTTCTCCTAGAGAGGCGATTTGTTTATTTGAAATGGAATGTGGAGATTTAATTCTCCTTAAGCACATGGATTGTGCTTTTAATGAATGGTGGAGATCCATTCTTGAAAATGGAAAATTGTAGTATATAAGGGCAAGTAAGGAAGACTTGTTTTCCCTTTGGCCATTTGAAGAAAGAAAGAGAGAGAGAGAGAGAGAGAGAGAGAGAGAGAGAGAGAAGTCTCCCATGGAGAAAAAAGTGAAGAAAGAAGAAGAAGTTAAGATAGGAGAAGATGATGATGGAAGCTCTCTTGAGATGAAGAATTAAAGCTTCAAAGAATGAAAAGAGGTCAGGGATGGCCCCATGGGAGGGTGGTCTTGCAATGTGTAGTAAGTATGGTTCATAAATGTATATGTTGCATTTGGCATGTTGTTTTGTGTTTATGAGACCTATGGCCATAGGGTAGTTTGGGAACATGGTTGAAATGGTGGGTTGATGCCTCTAACCTTGGTGGGTTATGAGGGCAAAGAGACCTAGCCACACTTGCATGCATTTAGCATCATATAATCTTGTTATGTTCATATTTATTTTGCATTGCACCCTTATTGAGCTTAATAGCTCATGAGGTTTTTACCCTCATTGTAACGCCCCGCTCCCACTTACGAGTGTTATTCGTGAACAATCACCCGAATTGTCCACCTGCCCGGCCTTTGGTGAAGGGTGGACTGTAACGACCCATTAGAGGGTTTAGATTTTTATTTGGAAATTATTGAATTTCTTAATTAGTTTTGTTTGGAGAATTTTTGCCAATTAATTGTTAATGTGGCAATTTAGAGATTTAATTGAGAAAATAGCATTTAATTATATTTAATTATTGAGAAGATTAAATGCAAGGACGTGTTGGTCATTTAAGGATTTGATATTAGCATTTAATTATTAAATAAAGTTATTTCGTTTAAGGGATTAATTAACCCAGCCGTGAGGAGGATTCGGATTGAAAGACTCCTAGTTATAATAGGAGAATGAGTTATGGCGTTAGGGCTTCTTAGATCAGTGTATATATAGTTTCATAAGCCATATGTTCTTCACGCCGCAAGAACAGAGAGCCAAGAAGCAATCAGTGAGTTCAAGTTTTGCATAAGAGGCTCTCGTGAGATCATTAAGTCGATCAAGAAGATCATAAGGCAAGTATCCTTCCCCTGTAATCCTTTCTTACAGGTCTTGATTTAGTTTGATATCAGATTTCAAGAATTGAATCAGTTCTAGTGCATGTATATATATATATGTGCGTTACAGTGAGTTATATCAGTTCAGTGCATGTTTATATATGTATTTACATGCGTACAGTGAGTACCAGCCCGTTCATGCATATTCCTTGCAATGTTTACATTAGTTATGATCAGTAAATCATCCCTCAAGTTGTTTATATATCAATTGGGATTGTTCTCCTAAGATTTCTTTTGGAATGGTGTAGTGAAGCTAAGTTTTGATTCAAGTTATGATCTCTGTTATCGTAAGCTTTATATCTGATAAGATTCCAGTCATTCGAATAAGTCTTGTGTCATTCGAATGAGTTTCAAAGCATCCGAATAAGTTTCAGTGTTATCTTAATGTTTTTTCCCTTATAATGTATCAGTCATTCGAATGAGTGCCTTGTCATTCGAATGAGTCCTAAGATATCGTATCATTCGTATGAATTTTTGAGGTTTTTAGACTGTCATTCGAATAAGCCTTGTTGTCATTCGAATGAGCACTTGAAGATGTGAGTAAGTTGTTGCTTTGTATAGCTTAGCATTCGAATGAGCCTTCTTGTCATTCGAATGATCTTCAAATTGATTCGAATAAAGTTACTGTTGCATTCGAATGAGTCGAGTTTTGCCAGTTCAAATGTTGGAAATTTTCAAAATTCATTCGAATGAGTCCCAAATCAGATCCGAATAGCCTTTGAATATCATCTATCATTCGAATGAGCCTTCTGTCATTCGAATGAGTCTCTGTCATTCGAATGAGTTTTCTGCCATTTGAATGAGCTTGCTGAAATCCTTTTCTTTCATTCAAATGGCTGTCTTTTCACTCAAATTGCTTCCTTAGACTTTCTCAATCACCCAAATAGTATCAAATGGCATCCAAATAGCTTCCAATAAACTCTTGATTCAAGTCTTAAATTTAATATGAATATTCAATTATTCAAATATTGAATTTTTATGCCAAGATATGATAAAATCCAATATGCCGAGCCTATACTTAGAAATTTCAGAATATTTGAATCTCAATATTTCTAGTAAAAATCATATACCATGTTTAGCAGTTCATTATGACATGGTCAGCATTATTTTGTGAGATTATATGCATACACATTGTATGAGCATTGAGCATGACTTATGTGGAGCACTACATATCGTGTGCCAGCATTTATATGAGCATTGCATTATGCGCGCCAGGCGGCTTGTCCGCGGGGATCCCACTAGTATCAGTACAATTATATCTCAGTTATGAGTTTCTCGCCTGATGTCGACCAGGGAGCTAGGGGCATATTGCCCAAAGTATGTGCTTACAGTTTTTATGTTTGCAGGACTCAGATCAGTCAGGTATGTGTTACAGTTATGTGGGCCTATGGGCCAAAGTTGCATACCTGTATTTAGTTTACAGCTTATGTGCATTACATCTTATAAATGCCATCCAGTGATTATTATATCTATCAGTACAAGTTCAGTAAGTATTTTTATCAGTATCGATATTCTTCAATTCAGCTTCAGTTATTCTTTCCAGTTTATTACTTGTTGAGCTTTGTAGCTCACCTTGTACTCTTCACCATTCCAGGTCCTAGTGGGGGAGTACCAGATGTGGGGCCTAGCAGTAGTGTCCAGTAGTGTGTGTACGTGGAGCCGCTCAAGACCAAAGATGTCTGGGAGTTGTTAGTTAGTGCTTGATCAGTTTAGATTCATTTTAATTTCCAGTTTAGGGAATTTCCCTTAGATGCAATTATGATTTCAGTTTTTGTTGATTTAGAGTCTTATTACAGTTAATTGATATATACAGTATTAGTATCAGAATTCAGTTATCAGTCAGTTTATTTTATTATCCCCAGTAGCACCTCTTCTCGGGCAGTTCTAGGAGAGGGGGTGTTACATGGACCATGTTTCAAAACGAAACGCCCTAGGTGGGAACTAGGCTTGTCCTTCCCTTCCCTGAACCCCAGGATTCACTAGCAGAATTGGGCTTTAACCACACCGCATTGGCTATAAAGAAAATCTCATTCAGACTCCCAATCGTCATTTTCTCAATTATTTTAAATTCTTTTTCCGACCAAGAATTTTTTCGGGCTCCATAAATCACCATTAAAATCAATCCATTGATTGATTACCAAATTTGGAGGAAAAACTCATAATTTTTAATTTTCCAAAATTTCGGCATTATTCTCCAAAATGCCCGAAAATCCCTTTATTTTGAAATTTCCTTCGGGGCCCAAAATTAAATAAGAAATGCCCCAATTTCTCCCAAAAATCCAAATTTTAAAAAAAATTGGCCGATGGGGCCCACGGCGCGCCCCGGGGCCTGCGTAGGGCCCCGCTGGGCGCTGGCCGCGCATCCCGCGTGCGCGCCCGCTTGCGCGCATGGCAACGCCCTCTCGCGCGCGCGAGGCTGCTGCTTGCTGCCCCTGCTGCTGCTTCTTCACTTCTTTTTTTTTTTTTTTTTCTTTCTTTGGGCTTTTAAACCCATATTTTCCAAAAATTAAAATTAATAAATATGCTTCACATTCCTTCCATTTTTGCCTCTATTTTTCCAAAATTAAGGCTTAAACCACCTCTTTGAATATCACACATGAGCCTTCCACAACCTATTGTTGCTCACATAACAACCTCCAAGTATAAATACAACAAATGGGCTTTCCTAACCATAATGTCACAAATAAAATAAGCACATGCCTAGGCTTCTTTAAGCCATAAATTTACAACAAACAAGGAAATATACACCAAGAGCTTCAACCACAAGCTTGTAACTTTTCCTTTTCTCCTTTGACATAAGAACAACCTACAAGGGGAGGATAAAACCTCATGAGCTCAAAAGCTCAGTAAGGGTGCATATGCAAAGTAAATACAAGCACAACAATTCTATGTAATGGCAAATGCATGCAAGCATGGTTAGGTTATTCCATCCTCACAACCCAACATGGTTTGAGGCATCAACCTACCACTTCTTTTCCACCCCCATGGCCATAGGTCTCATGTACAAGTAAAGCATGCAAAGGGATACATAAAAATTTATGCAACCTACTTACAATGCAATGCAAGGCCTCCACCACATAGGGCCATCCCTTACCTTTTCTTGAATATTTAAATCTTCATTTCAAGAGAGCTTCCATCTTCATTTTCTCCCATCTAAGATGACATTCAAACAAGAACTCACTCTCTTTGCATATAAGAACACTAAATAAAGAAAAGAAGAATGCACTTACTTGATTTCTTTCTCTTCTTCTTCTTCCTTTCCTCTCATCTCTTCTTTCTTTCATTCTCTCTACAAATGGCCAAAGGGAGACAAGTCTTCCACACCATTCATTAAAATCACAATCCATGTGCTTAAGGAGAATTAAATCTCCACTATTCATTTTAAATAAACAAGCCTTCTCTCTTGAAGAAAACACAAGAAAGCACAATCCATGTGCTCCTTTCTTGATTAACCTCATCCATTGGATTAATTTGCCCTTTCAAGACTTAAGCACAACCATTGGATCACTTGGAAATTTATTTTTATTTCCAATTAATTTAATGGGACTAATTTCCAACCATCACACTTGAGAGACATTATTAATTTATTTCCCATTTAATTTAATGGGACTAATTTCCACCATCACATGCGAGACCACTTGAAAGACATAAATGCTTTCTTTCTCATTTAATAAAATCTCCATATTTTCCAAACATTAATGGGAGACTATTTAAATTTTCTTTTTGGATTTTCTTTTAATCCAAACCATCATGCCTCTCTTTAAATGCTTGAAAGACTAAACTAATTTCTTTTGCATTTAATTTAATCTCTCCATTTAACTTGGACCACAAAATGCCAAGTGTCACAACAAGACACTAACCTTGGCTTCCAAGTACTAATCTCATCCCTCCATGTGGTATTACCACATTTATTCACCAATTTAGGGAAAAATAATTATTTCTCAAATAATTTCATATTCTCCATTTTCCCCATTTTCCATAATTAAATTCCTCTATGGAATTAATTCCAAAATTACCAAAATATCCTTTGTAATTTATTAATCCCATATATCTCCACATAAATACCAAATTGGGATTTTATTCACTTACACACCTAATTCCACATAGGAATTATTTTTAATTTATCAAAATACCCTTTTTATTGGACTTCACTTTCCAAATTACCAAAATACCCCTCTCACAGGGCACCCTCAAACTCAAGGATTTATCACCTCCTCAAGGGTATTTTTGGAAGTTTTCTTACTTCCTTTCCTATTCTCTTAACACCGGTTACACCGGGTGTTACACTCATATATATAGGTTGTGAAAGCATGGGAAAAATCAAGACAAAGTGGAATGGCTTGTGGAAGCATGGAAATAAAGATTCAAGTGTATTATATGGCTTAGGGAAGCCTATGTTGTTGTGTTAACTTATGAGATATAAATTTATTTGGTAATAATCGTTTGTTAAAGCCTAAGTCTATGGGTGTATTTTCTTCTTGGAGTGTTTTGATTTTATTTTAAAATGAGATATTGGCTTATGGTATGTTGAAGCCTAAGTTGTGGTGAAAGTCTCATTTTTGGGTGTGTGTTGTGGGAAGCACCAAAGAAGTAAAATAATATGAATTTTTGTTGTGTAATGAGGCTTTTGGAATGAGAAAAGTGGATGTTTTGATGCATGTATGAGGGGTAAGAATTCTGAAAATTTTTGGGCTAGAAAGGCCCAAGAAAAGGAAAAAAAAAAAAAAAGGAAATATTTGGAAGTAACAGGTGGCAGCAACAAGTGCAGGCCGTGCGGGTGTGTAGCCTGTGCAGCAGGTGCACCGCAGGGCCCCGTGCGGGCCCCAGGCGCGCCAGCAGGCCTCGTTGGCCAATTTTTTTTCAAAAATTTGGAATTTTTTTGGGGATTTTGGGGCATTTCTTAATTGATTTTGGGCCTCGGAGGAATTTTCAAAATAAAGGAAATTTTCGGGCATTTTTGGAGATAAATGCCGAATTTTGAAAAATAAAAAATTTTGAGTTTTTCCTCTAAAATTGGTAATCAATCAATGTATGGATTGAAATGGTGAATTTTTGGAGTCCGGTGAGATTCTTGGATGGAAAAAGAATTAATTATAAATATGAGAATGGCGATTGGGCATCATAAGGAGATTTCTTTTTAGCCAAGTGCGGTGTGGTTAAGCCCAATTCTGCTAGTGAATCTTGGGGTTGAGGGAAGGGAAGGATGAGCCTAGTTCCCACCTAGGGCGTTTTGTCTTGAAACATGGTTCGTCCTTCACCAAAGGCCGGGCAGGTAGATAATTCGGGTAATTGTTCACGAGTGGCACCCGTAAGTGGGAACGGGGCGTCACACTAAACCCTTATGCAACTTGCTTGAAAAAGATGTGCCATTTGTTTTCGATACTGCATGCATGAATGCCTTTCTAGTTCTTATAGAAAAATTAATTTCTACACCTATTATTGTTACTCCTAATTGGAACTTACCTTTTGAATTGATGTGCGATACTAGTGATCATGCCATAGGTGCAGTGTTAGGTCAATGGAAAGCTAAGTTGTTTCATACTATTTATTATGCTAGTAAAACTCTTAATGATGCTCAATTGAATTATGCTACTACTAAGAAAGAGTTACTAGCCATTGTTTTTGCCTTTGATAAATTTAGATCATACTTGATTGGTTCTAAAGTTGTTGTTTTTACTGATCATTCTGCAATTAAGTATCATTTTTATAAACAGGATGCAAAGCCAAGACTTATTAGGTGGGTATTGTTGTTGCAGGAATTCGACTTGGAAATCAACGATAAAAAGGGTGCTGAGAATCTTGTAGTTGACCATCTAAGTAGATTGGAGAAACATGGCAACAATGAGCTAGCTCATGATAAGATTAGAGAGGAGTTTCTCGATGAAAAAGTACTAGCTATTCAGACCCCTCAAATTGCTTGGTATGCTAAGTTTGTCAACTTTATTGTAAGTAATGTCCTTCCCCTTTATTTGAATGCTTATCAAAAGAAGAAATGCTTAGAGATGTGTGCCTAGTGAAGAATATAATGACATTTTGATGCATTGTCATGCCTTGGAATATGATGGTCATTTTTCAAGGAATAAGACTGCTGCAAAAGTCTTATAGTCAGGTTTTTATTGGCCTACTCTTTTTAAGGATGCCTTTAACTTTGTTAAAAATTGTGACAGATCAGAGAGTAGCTAACATATCTAGCAGATATGAGATGCCATTAAACATAATGCTTGAAGTTGAATTGTTTGATGTTTGGGGTATTGATTTCATGGGACTATTTGTTTCTTCATTTGGAAATAAATACATCTTAGTTGTTGTGGATTATGTTTCCAAATGGGTAGAAGCAGTGGCATTGCTTAAGAATGATGCTAGAGTGGTGACTAGATTTATGAAAAAACACATTTTTACTAGGTTTGGTACTCCTAGGGCAATTATCAGTGATGGAGATTCACACTTTTTGTAATACCCGAGAAATTATTGAGGATACAAATGGCATTTTATGAAGGGCATAAGTGGAATTATCAAAAGAAAGAGGCTGTAGGGTACACTATCATAGTTTTAAGAAGTTGAATTGATTGAAGGGAGTACCCCAAACCCTAGATAGCCAAGGAAAATGGAATGGTATCGATGAGTAATACGAGTTATGATTTTAGGTGTTAAAAGAAGTGAGATCAGGAATAGTTTTCGGTACAGCTGTCGATCGGGCTGAGAAAATTGAATTAACATAGGGAATATCCGGGAAGTCAACGGAGCGTCTTGAGGACTTAGATTTTGTATATGAAACAACCCTTGTGCGATTTCGGGTTGAAATGAATGGATTTAAGGTCATAAAGATCAACCGGGAAAAAGTGTAGATTTTGTAAACTGCCCAAGGGAGGTCGAATCGAGGAGTTTTTCATAAATTCTTGAGAAAAATAAATAATTTGGAACTTAAGGGCAATAGAGGAATTAACAAAAAGTCTAAGGGCATCATGGATAGGGAGAAATGAAGTTGGAAAATAATTGAGGGGCTAAAGTACAAAAATAGAAACTTCAAGGTGTGAAACCGACCGGCCGCACATGGCCGCCGGCCAACTACCTCTGGCCATCGGGAAGCTCGCCTGAAGGCTCCAGAATAACCTCCAGGTCATGATGGATCAAAGGGTGGTGGCCATTAGCCGAGAGAGGCAACGATGTGACCGGATTTTATGGTAGAAGTGATCAAAAAATCTGGCCGAGATTTTTGAAGGTTCTTTCTCATGATTTAGGGCTACTCGAGCGCCTTAAAGGCTAGATCTGGTGCTTAAGAGATAAGAACAACCATGATTTGGTGATTTTTGGCCGAGAAAATAGGTATAAATGGGGGGTTGGGGGCTGATTGTTTCAAAGAAAAATGGAGTGAAATTGCTTGTGTTTTGGCTTGAATCGAGCATCATTGATAAGGGGCTTTTGCTCCCCATAAGTTGAGGGTCGTTTTTGGTGCATTTTGGTGCACGTTGTAAGCTATTTTGAGGCTTGGCCGGAAAGCGAGGAGGACCGCCTAGGTCCACCCACAACTGCTGATTTGGAAGCCTTTTAAGTGTCCTTTCGACCGAAAAATTGCACCATCGTGATCAACCAGGCGAGGGCTTGAAGGGGGTGTGCTTAGATCTTCCATCGGAGCAGTTATCGTCGGCCAGAAAATCGAGGAAGAAGGTGGCGCGTGAGCTGCATGCGCCACACTCCACTTGCATCCACGTGTTAGGCGCGTGAGGGCACGTGACAAGGGGCATTTCGGTAATTTTGATTTAAGTATTTTTCTTAATTTATTTTAGGATTTATTATGTGGAAAAATTGGAAAAAATGTTTGAGGAGATAATTATTTTAGAATTATCGTGGTGAAAATTAGAAGAAAATAGAGAAAATTAAGGAAAATTGAGGAAAAATGGATTTTGATTCTCTTTAATTAAATTTGGTGTTTAGGGAATGTCATGACTCGAGGTGGTGTATAAGTTTGGGTGTTTGCAATTTGGCATGCAAATCGAAGCAGTACACGAGGATCGAGGCATTCTGAATGCGTTCAGGTGAGTGGTTTGATTCTAGTCTTACCTTGTCTTAAAAGTGTGTTGGAGTGTGTGGTGGGTTCAAGTGAGTAGTTTTACCCTCTCGAACTTAGGTTACACGTGATTGAATTAGTTCTAGTGAGGGGTTATACCCTCCAGAACTTGGGTTGTATTGTAAAGGCGTTTCTCTAATGTACTTATGACATCATTTGCATATTGAACATGTGGTATATTGCATCAACTACTTTAACTTATAAAAGAGTCGGTGCATGGCGTGTGATTTTCATATCATTGGGATGTCGATCTTTCGTGTCATTGTTGTGTCTGTATGGGACAGTGTAAGAACCCATATTTTCGTGAGGTTGCCACGTAATTTAAGCAAGTTTAGAATACCTAAAAAATGGCTTGATAGCAATTATAAGTACCAAATCGACTACAGGGAATGCTCCAAAGCATAATTATCTAAGCAAAATGATATGGTCTCGATGAGTATTCTGAGATAGGATTTATGGTGTTAAAAGAAATGGGAATCGAGAATGTTTTCGGTACAGCTAAAATACAGTTATAATTCAGGCTGAAAAACTGAATTATCATAGGGGACACCCGAAAAATAAACAGAACCCTGAGGGGGCTCCGGTTTTTCGTTAGAATCAACCCTGGAGTGATTTCAGGATGAATCAAAGATTCGAGGATGGTGCAAGGATGAAATTGTCCGTATTAAGTTTAAGATTATTAATTTTGGATTTTTGGCATCGTAATGCAAATTAATTGGATGTTATAGGGTGTATTTGCAAATTAAGAAATTCCCAAATATAACAAGGATGAAATATGAGGATAAAATGTGTATTTTCTTATAAGTATATTAGTGTAATATATATAAGTATATAATTGATGGCAGACACTGAGGGATGTCATTCACGTGTGAAATTTGTTGTAATTAAGGGACAACCAATTAGGGTATTGGGATGAGATATTGGATATAAGGATAAGGATTAGAGAGGATTAGAGATTGTCTATAATTATTTGATTATGTAATGTAAATATATATATAAATATACATATATATACACTGTGTGTACGCATGTGTGTGTGTGTGTGAAAAGGAAGAGGGCCGAGAGAAGGGAGAGACCGAAAGCTGTGAGAGAGAGCATGAGGGGGAGAGAGGGCAAGCTCAAGAGAAAGAGAGATAGAGGCGTGGCCATGGAAGGACAGCGATGAGAAGGGGGGCTGAGGCAGCAAGGTGCGGCCAACGAAGGCGAGTCCGTGGAGGCTAGCGAGGTCAGAGGTGGCGCGTGGTGTTGGAGAAGCCAGCGGAATGAGCAACAACCATAACTGCAAGCCGCCGCCATGGCAGCACGAGGCAAGGGCACGTGGTGGTTGCAACGTCTGGCAGTGCTGCGAGCAGGCGAGGTGTTCGGCAGTGGCAGCAACAAGCAGCGATTGTGGAGGCACCAGAGGCAATGGCCGATGGCGGTAGCAGCTGGTTGGGTTGGCCATGGCAGCATGGCAGCCGCGGTTGTTGCAAGGGACATGCACGCGAGGAAGAAGAAAGGAAGAAGGAAAGAAGAAGGGAAAAAAGAAGAAAAAGAAAAGAAGAAAGAAGAAAGAAGAAAAAGAAAAGAAAGAAAGAAGAAAAGAAAGATGGGCATGGCTGGTCGCGCATTGCAGGCGTACTGAAGAAGAAGCTGGAGGAAGAAGATGAAGTGAAGAAAAGAAAAAGAAAAAAGAAAAGAAAAGAAAAAAGAAAAGGGAAAAAATAGAAAAATGTGGAGAAAATTTCTGGGAAATGACAAAATAATTCTATGAACTATTTTAGGACTAGAGGAGTTTTTTCGGAGTCAGGAAATTGATCGAACACGCATTTCGACGTTAGAGCACGCTTATCGAGAAAGCTTGAGGGGCTAAGTAAAGGTGAGTAAAATTTCTTAAAAAATTAGGAAAGTTATTTTATGAATTATTATTGAGAAATATTTGAGAAAATAATTAAAAAATATTTAGTTTGGATTTATTGAGAAAAAATAGGAATAAATAGAAAGAAAAATAAAGAAAATGCAAGAAATTATGGAAAAATAGGTTTTAATATTTATGTAAATAAATATGATGATTAGGATGCTTTGAGGCTTAAGTTGAAGTGACTTGTGCGAATTTTAAGGTTGGCACACAAATCGAGGCGATGCACGTATTTCGAGGCAAGACACAAATCAAGATATTAGAAAATACGCTCGAGGTAAGTGGTACTTCCCAACTAAATTTAGTTTTATGAAAATGATTTGTAAGTGGTACTTCCCAACTAAATTTAGTTTTATGAAAATACTTGGTTTGTAAGTGGTTCGATCCAAACCTGATTTTACATAAATGATTTTATCATGTTGTCATGTCTTGATGTGAGTATGTCATATAGATTGCATTTACATGTTTAATTTATGAAATATATACCTGAGCATGATGAGATTCACGGTCATACGTTGCATGGGTTTGGGATTAGGTACTGGCACCGTTACTTTGCCAAGGGTACACCCATACACCCCGGTCTGGCAGGGAGACTGGAAAAATGGCGGATAATCTTAAGGTGCAGTCGATCCAAACGTGAGAGTTATGATGTTATGTGCATTGCATACATACATGAGCATTAAATGTTTTGTTCCCTTACTGAGCATGATGAGATTCACGGTCATACATTGCATGGGTTTGGGATTAGGTACTGGCTCAGTTACTTTGCCAAGGGTGCACCCATACACCCCGGTCTGGCAGGGAGACTGGAAAAATGGCGAGTAATCTTAAGGTTTAGTCGACCCAAACGTGAGAGTTATGATGTTATGTAAATTGCATACATACATGAGCATTAAATGTTTTGTTCCCTTACTTAGATGATTCATCATCTAACTTGGGCTTTGCCCCTGGAATGTTCAAATGTTCCAGATGAAGATTTGTAGCAGAAACGAGGATGAATGAGGCATGTAATGGCACTTAGCAAAGTGCATGATGTAATACCCCAGAATTTAATGTAAAGGTTGGATGTTGCAATAAAGTGTTTCAAATGGAAGTTTAGAATAAAAGAGTAAATAGAAATGGTTTTAAGGCATTAAACCAAACTCTAGTGCAAATATCACAACTTGTAAAAAGGTTAGCTTGTTTCCAACAAAATGAATGAATGCAATAATGATTCCTTATCCTAGAAGCCATGTGTTGGAGAGATAGGATTGGTTGAGAATTTTTCCTATAGTCTTAAAGTCTTATGATTGTAATGATTGATTTTTATCCTAAAAGTCTAAACTTGGAAGACTAGGATTGGTTAGGATTTGCTTGCAAAGGAAGAAGATTATAAAGCTTATATTGAAGGTGCATTTGGAGGCCTAGGATTGGAAGACATGGAGGCTTGCATTAGAAGATAGGAAAATTTCAAAGTTATAATAATTACTAGGCTAGAAAATGAGTAACTTGGAGGCTAAGTGAAATCTTGGAGATTTGGGATTTTGAAGGCTATATAAAGGGAAGGAGGAGAAGCCACATGAAGCTAAGGTGAATGAAAGAAAGCAAGTGCAAGAAAAACCAAAGAAAGAAATCCAAGAAAAACAAAAGAAGGAAAGATAGAGATACCTACTTGGAAAACAACAAAAACAGTTAGAAAATAAAAAAAGGTAAGCCAATTTTCTTCCTTAGGATCATAGAGCACGAAAATAGGAGTCCGTAGGTTCAAACGAAGAGCAAATCGGATAAAAATGAGCAAGATATAGCCGTTTTAATTTCTAGGTGCAGAATCCGTAACAGGGAGGAAGGTAGCGCGTGGCCACCCTTCTAGGGGCACGTGCGGGCGCGTGAGATTCCCTTTTTCCTAAAATTTTTATGCAATACTCATCTTTTAATTCCCTAGAACCCTGTATAAAAATATTTTAATTTGGTGATATGAAACTTTTGTAACTGTAGCAAAACCAAGGCCGATACCTTGTAAACAGTAACTCCGAAAGGTAAACCGATAAAGTGAGTAGTTCTTGCATCCAATAAACTTCATATTGGTCATATGTTGGTTCATTTGTGTGATGAGTGTGATGATTGTGGCATACACTTCATGCTTCTCTTTGTTAAAGCATATTTCTTCGTTCCTGCATGCATCTTCGGTGTTGTGGATGGTTGATGAGATGGGTGTGGTGATTTGGGGAAGTAATCCAGTGCCCTCGGTGGGGCTAAGGAGTCCAGTGCCCTCGAAGGGGCTAAAGACATCTAACTCCAATCACGTGCCTTGGTGAACTAAGGTGTTTGAGGAGACTTCATTCTCACGTTGCATTTTACATCTGCACGCATTATTACTTTTGAACCATCTCACTTAGATGTCAATATCTAACTTGGGTGTTTGATACCCTTGGAACATTCCACGTTCTAGGTATGGTAGATGTGCCAGGTATTGGGGAGTCAAGCAGAAGAACCGGAAAGGAGGTGGCTGAGACTTAATTTTCATTTTATCTAACTTAAAGTGCTGGAAACATATATCTCAAGTGATGTACTATTAAACCCTATAAGAGTGTGGGAGTTGTATGTTGCACTTATTTCTTTGATCTTGAGAAGGTTATGCTGTGGTTAGGGAATAACTGTTGTTTGGATGGATACATCTTAAAATTGAAGGGTTGTATTTAGTGTTCCTTCTACTTGTGTGTGGGTATACATGTGTTTGTGATGTCGCAATTATGTCATAGTGGTCTATTGTGTACAGTTGCTAAGATACTTGGAAGACACCTAAGCATATGTATGCATCCTTAAAAACTCATGGAAATCCTAACTATTTAAGCTCTCAGGTTCGGTCCTTCCTTCCGTTGATAAAAGATTTCCAATAACTCCCAGGTGTTGTAAACGTTAAACATAGCCACCTCGTGGATTGAAAATATGGGGCGTTACACATGATGAGTTGTATGATCAGTTGAATGTATGTTATGAGCTCATGTATTTTAGTTCTGCTACTTTGAATTCTGAACTTTTGAGAAATGATGATGTAAAACCCTATTTAGGGTTAATGTTAGTTGAGAACTTATGTTATGTATTAAGTCATGTTGAGAAATTTATGTTCCCATGACGTAAGAACTGATTTATGATTAATGTTATGATGTTAGGTTTGATTTTAGCTTCCGCATTTAATGTTTATGATAATTCTCCTTGGAGATAAATGAATGAAAATTTTGGGATGGATAAGAGTAATGATATGGTTTAGTCTTAGTTTTAGGAGTATAAAAAAAAAAATTATCCCAAAATTGTCCTGAGTTATAACGCGCTCAGAAAAAATGGGGTGTTACAGACGGGATAGGGTCTTCTTGAGAATGGGGCAAGGTTAATCCAGGTGAACGAGTGACACGGTAGGGCACTTGAGGATTAAGTATGTCACAGCAAGGTCAACCCCAATGGTGCGTGGAATAGATTTTCCACAAGAGGTTAAGTATGCCAGGGAGATTTCTTAAGTTAGACGTGTTGCATGTTGTCATTATCTGTATATGCCATGCTCGTATGTCTTTCATACATTCAGTAAATTGTTTCATGCCATCACTTAGATGTTTTATCATCTAATTTGGGTTATGCCCCTAGAACATTCAACGTTCCAACCAGGGACTGCTGCGAAGGCGAGGACGTGGCCAGTCGAGGGCCAATGGTGTTTAAAATGATAGACGTTGTATCATTTTGAGGTGACAGTATTTACCTTACTATATGTATGAACGGTTGTAAGATAATGATGTTATCATTTGGTAGTTTGTAATACGTATTTCGGTGTAGAAACACCTTGTATGGAACTCGTGGTAAGCCACGATATTTTGATGTTAATGTATTCGTTGTATTATACTATGTCTCGTTTAGTTTAAGATTATTGATCTTGTTAGTTAAATGGGTAAGACTGGGGTTTTCGGGATCTTGTGTGCATGTAAAGATTGTTCTTGATGCAGCACGCGTGATGAACTTGAAAGAAAAAAAAAAGATTCTTGAGAATTCCCTTATAGTGACATGCCTGGCGAGGCGGGGTGTTACACTTTTGTAACAAACAGTTTGATGCTATGCTTGCCAAATATGGGGTTAGCCATAAAGTTGCCACTGCTTATCATCCACAAACTAGTGGACAAGTCGAAATTTCTAATAGAGAGATTAAAAGAATATTGGAAAAGATAGTGATTGGGTCTAGGAAAGATTGGTCTCAAAAGCTTGATGATGCATTGTGGGCCTATAGAACTGCATTTAAATCTCCTATTGGAATATCCCCCTTTAGACTTGTATTTGGTAAAGCATGTCATTTGCCTGTTGAACTTGAACACCATGCATATTAGGCTATCAAGCATTTAAATTTTGATATGCAAGCTGCAGGTGAGAAGAGACTTTTGCAATTAAATGAGATGGATGAATTCAGGTTAGATGCATATGAGAATGCCAAATTGTACAAAGAGAAAACTAAGATGTGGCATGACAAAAAGATATTGAATAGGAAATTTGAACCTGGCCAATTGGTGTTATTGTTCAATTCTAGGTTAAAGCTTTTTCCTGGTAAATTGAAGTTTAGATGGTCAAGTCCATTTGAGGTTATTAATGTTTCTCCTTATAGAGCAGTGGAAATTCAAGATTTGGGTACTAATATGACTTTCAAGGTTAATGGATAACGGTTGAAGCATTATTTTGGTGAACCTATTGATCGTCAAGTGTCCACAATTACACTTTCCAGTCCCCAGTGAAGGTGGTCAAGTCAAGCTAAAGACTCAAAATTAGAACTATCATTTCCCTTGTTCCTTAACTTTTTAGTTTCGTGATTTCTTTATTTCTTTATTTATTTATTATTTTTTTAGCTATTTTTTTCTTTCTTTTTGAGTGCTGCTGTGTTTCTTGTGTTCTCTAGTGTCTGTAGGTTTCATGGATGGTGGTTGTGGGTCAACTCCAAGCTGTTCTTCAGAAAGTTCAACACTTACACCTTTCTATGTGCACAATTGTCTTTCCTCTTTAACACGTGAGCCGCATGTTTCAAATTTGCAATCAGGGGAGTATTATTTTTCTTTTCCTCTTCTCTTGTTTTTAAACATTGAGGACAATGTTTAATTTAACTGTGGGGGTGAGAAATCTTTTTATTTTCTTGATTTCTTGATTGTTTGTTTGAAACCTAAAAAAAAAAAACTTAAAAGAGAGAGAGAGGGGGAGAGAATAATATGTGTGATTGATGATTCCTTTAAAAATAAAATGTTTTATTTTCATGTGTAGGCCGAATTCATGTTTCTATTTAACTTTGGTTAATGCATAGTTAGTTCAAGATTGGGAATTGTTCTATTTGATTATCGATTCTAAATTTAGCAGTGTTAAGGAAAATGAATTGATTATACCAGGTTTTCATGATTGTTGAAATATATGTTTCTTGACAAAATTCATGAGATTTTGTGATCATGAATGATTGATTATGTGAGAATAATATTGTGATTATTTCTTGAAACTAGGCCTAAACAAAGTTAAAGTAAAATAGGATGATGAAAAAAAGAAGAAGTTGTTATTGTTATTTTATCTACTCCTATGTTTTGAGCTGCTTATTAGTAACTGGGGGTTGACAGTGTGCTCCTGCATCATCATTCACGTCAAACGGTGGTTCAAAATATGAGTATGCAAATACATTCTAAGCAATTATTTAGGGAAGTAACCGGGTGTCTTCATCACAAAATGTCGACATTCATGTCAAAAACCAAGTAATGCTTAGGAAAGATTGAAAAAAATAAATAAATAAAAACATCCTTGTTACTCCTTATGTTTGTAGTAGTGGAGAGAAGTGATTATAAGAAAATTATTGCATGATTTAATTGTGTTAGTTGTAAGGTTTTATGAATCAATTTTGAAGTATGCATGGCATCAAAAGTGATGATTTTGCATGTTTAATTCTTTCAATTAATGCTTTTGGATTTAGAGTTGATATGATAATATGGATGGTAACCAAGGTTGTGATTAATTATGCATTGATATGTTGTTGGATTTCTTGATTTTGGACTAACATGAAAATAAAATATTTATTTTTTATAGTATCTTCTTTACTTTGCTTGAGGACAAGCAAAAGGTTATATGCATATTGTTATCTAATTTTCATCTTAATCTTTTGTTATTTCTCCTACATAAAATGTGTTTATACGGATTTTACATTATTTTAATATTTTTTGTAGGAATTCAGCAAAGGAAATAAATTCGAAGAGTTTGGCATAAAAAGAAAAAAGATGTTATCAAATTAATTTCAAAATTAATATGTTAAATTAATATTATAAAAAAAATAAAAAAAATAAATAATTATATAATAATATAAATAAAATTAATATAATTAATAGCATATTAAATATTATATATTGTATATTATATATTATATATTACATTACTTATATATATTATAATTATGTTATTAAGTGAATGTGCAAGGGAGGGCTCCATGCGCATTGAATATATATATTATTATAATATATAAAGGGGGAGGAAATTGGAAGCAGGGAGGTTTCCGGGCGGTGGCCATTAAAGAAAATCAAGGAAGGATTTTTGGAGGCTGCTGGGACGGCACAATCAAGAAGAAACAGAAGCAGCGTAAAGATTAGAGGGAGGGCAGAGACTTGCGCAGCACATTGAAGAATTAAAGGGAGAGAGGAAATGCATAGAAGTATAAGAGGCACACGGATTTAAAAAGTAGACCCAGATCTGTTTTATATCTGGGCAGAGAGATCCCTTCATTTTTCTTGTGTTTTTTTTTTTTATTTTCTTTAATTATTTAGGATTTCAATTATACAACAACTCTTGGTTAATTTTGAGAATATTTTATTCATTATGAGTGGCTAAATAGTTGTCTAGGGATTTTAAAAGATCCTATGCATTGAAACTTTATTAGTTTACTCAATTTTTTGTTGTGATTATTCCATCAACTATGTTTATTTTGTTCAAAACTTAATGTTTGTAATTGCTTGATCACTAATTACATGATTTGAGATTTCTTATCATGCAAGACATAGATAAATAAGAAATAGACTTTGGACAAAATAACATATATTAATTGGGGAAGACATTCACTTGATTACATGTGCAATTTGTGATTATATTTGTAATGAATATTTTCATATAATGAGTACTTATACTTAATGTGTTCTCT
This sequence comes from Diospyros lotus, assembly GCF_014633365.1. NCBI lineage: Eukaryota > Viridiplantae > Streptophyta > Magnoliopsida > Ericales > Ebenaceae > Diospyros > Diospyros lotus. The sequence continues at coordinate 10,746,198 of NC_068338.1, forward strand.
AATTATAATTCACATAGACATATAGTGACTTAGGTTAGTTGAATACACTTGTTAGACCTAGACATGGGGTAATAAATAAATTGGAGTGCTCCATTGACATAGTTTGTAATTTAATCAACCAAAAATTGAGGTAATTTGATAAAGTGGATTTGCTAGGTGAATTTAGAAAACCCTAGGTCTTAACCAATTGATTTTTAATTCTTAGTTAATTCTTAGTTATATATTAATTAATTTTCTTAATTAATCAATTGTCCAAATATAGTTAATTGTGAATAATTTTAGTATTTAAAAGGTTAGTAACCAATCTCCGTGGGAACGATATCTTATTCATCACTTTACTTATCTTGACCGTGTATACTTGCGTGTTATTCGTGAGTTATATAAAATCATGAACGGTTTCATGTCATGATGCATCACATGTACATGCTCAATACTATCACATATAATATTAATGCCCATAATACTTGTAAACCATATGTCACCTTCTTTGGCATGGCAGTGCACACCTAACCTGCCTAGATGTTATCGGCACAGCGATAATAGTGCCCTCGCTCAGAGGCTGAGGGGACAAATACCCATCATAAACCTCACTTGATAATCATATATACAATGTCAGGCATGATCATATGCAACTCACGCCATCATGTATATGCAATGGTCTTTACACAGTTGTTATGGAAATATTTATTCAAGTAGTTCAACGACAAAAACCCACATGTTCTGCATTATGAAAATCACATCATTGATCCCATATTGGTACGTTTTCGAACATATTTATGGCATAAGGCTTTAGCCTAATATTCGTAAGTCAACAAGTTGATATTTGACATGATTCTAACATACAATTATAGATCCCTCGTATGGGTAAATATTTGTACCACCTCACCTTCAAGATTAGGGATATCGCCCGTTGTTACTCATATTATTGAATGCTCTAGTATATTTGATAATATTAAATATTAGACGAAGGTTGGTTAGCTGACTGCCACAATCACATCAAGTCTCCCCGACTCTCTACTAACCTAACCCACATCGGTTCGACATCATTCCTAAGGAAATAGGGGCAATACAAAGCCCCATGACAGACGTAATCAACAACTTCAAGGAATCATTTACTCAACTTATTTCATCGACAATAGACCCATCAATAGCACATAAGTCATATAATGGATGTCAGGTAGATTTACATTATTAATGCGTGGAACCGAGTCATGGTAAGGGAGGGAATAAAATATGAAAATCAACAGAGACTTGCGTAGGGATTAAAGAACATAAAGAGAGGGTTGGGAGCTTGCATTAACAAGAATAAAAGAAGGGAACTTGCCTTTTAATAGCCGATTTTGACATTTTCTGCTGGCACACTGAATAAATAATGCGCACTGTAACACCCTAAATTTCTTGAGAGTGTTATAACTTAGGATTTCGGGAATATAAAAATTTTTCATATCACAATAGCTGTCATACATCATACAATATCCCAAAAACCCTAATTTTCACTTTCTCAGCTTAACAAACCCAATAATCGAATAGCTAAGATAGGCGTTAAAATCTGGAATACGGAAGCTAGATCGAACCTGATATGGTTCTCAACCATAATACTTTATTTATCATAAAATTGTTTAAGACGTCTATAAAATATATTACATGGACATCATCAAGTGATAACTGAACATCTTAAACATATCCAAAATTACATAGGTTCGCACAAAAATATGCTAATCATGCTATACATAGTAATTTAAGCTAATTCTTCAGCTACCTCCTTTCCCTTAGAGCCACTCGTCGAACCTGGAACGTTTGAATATTCCAGGGACATAGTCCAATTAGAAGATGGATCTTCTAGTGAGAAACTCCAAATATAGTTTATATCGATGCATGATCAGGTATAAAATATATGAGAAGACAACGAGTGCTACTCCGAAGTGCCTCGTGAACACGTTAGCCTCCTCCAACGAGAGCTTTCTCAATGGCGCACGCATAGCACCTCTCGGGAGGCCCCTAACCATGCCACTTTGGCCCGACCTCATATAACTCATGCAAGCACCACATCTGTTGTCCCTTAGGCTCACTGTTTTCCCTACGAGAGCTTTCTCGATGGCGCACGCATAGCGCCTCTCGGGGGATATCCGACTTTTGCCCTCAGCCAACAACAAATAGGTACAACAGTATGGCCACATGAATTTTATAAATGCAACAGTTAAAAAGTCAACAGCATATATTTTTCAGAAAAAAAATCCAATTCATATATGCAGCACGATTTCACGTAAAAGAATAACAAGCGTTTATAAGAACTTCACGAAACACGTCTCATGCAATAGAAGTCTCTCATAAGAGAATAAAAAATAGGATTTGGAGTATAGGAGTCTCACCTTGTTGGTTTATCTCTTTGACGGTATAATTTCATAGCAAACGGCCTAGGTTTCTGCAGAAAACACACGTTTTGGTAAACCTAACCTCAAATATTTTTACATAAGGTTGAGGGGAATTAAAGTAGGGACAAAACTGGAACATTTGAAGAAAAATGGGCCCCTCATGCGCCCTCACGCGTAGCTATTTTTTGGCGCCTGTATCTCACGCGCTGCACAGCAGTTTCAGACTACATTGCGTCGGTTTGGTATTTCGGCCATATCTCCCTCGTTTGAACTCTGATTCGATCCCCGTTTGAACCTACGTGACCCTCTCTCCCCCTTCTACGGGATTATAAAAAAAATGAGACTTATCTTGCTTTTTTGTGGACTGATTTTGGCAAACTCTGGCAAAGACCTGTAACTCCGACGAGGCTCGTTCTCCTCTGCTTCTTCACCTCTTTCTTCCCGCCTTCTTGCCGAACTCCCTTTTCTCTCTCTAGAGCAAGCTCATCGTCTTAGAGTGCTTCACTCCTCAAACTTGCTTGGAATGATTTGAGAACAACCCATGGTGCCTTTTTATAGATTTCTTCAACCAATCACATTATGCCACTTGTCACAATTTTAGCCATGGACTCCAAAGACTCAAACCTATAATTGAATGGCTTTTGAAATCCAAAGCTAGAATGAATTTAACTTTTGAAATCCAAGCTAAAACCCCAAACTTCTTTCAAATAACACTTTGGCCCTTATTTCAAGTCCTCAACTTTAATATTTTACCACATGAGTTCTTAATTTTATCCTTATTTCGTTTGGATAATTCTCTAATTGCAATTATACCCTCAAACATCAAATTTATCGAGATACTTAAAATCTCAAAATTAATAACTCAAAATTACTCGATATGTACGATCTCCCGAAGCCCCTTACCATCATTCGGCTATTCTAGGCTACAACTTAGCTTAACCGAAAAATCGTCTCTGATTTAATTTCTTTCAGCGTCATAAATCTCGTCTCGAGACGCTCATCAAGAATATACTTTTGTGCTCAGGTATCTAAGCTCTAGGCCACTCCATGCGACTGGTTTGGTCACTTGTTGCCATTTCAAACATATTTTTCGATATTTTAAACTCACTTAAAATACGTGGCAATTTCATGAAAATATGGGGTATTATACACACTACCTAACAACATAATTTTTACCTAAAAATTAATAAAACCACACCACGAATTAAATTTCAATCGAGTAGTATTTTTAATAGATTTTTCTCACTTACCTGGTCACTTGAAATCTCAATAAAACCCAATTTTTCTCCCAAATTCTCCAATTTTGCTCCCTTTTAAAGCTGCTAGCCACGCCCTTCCTCTCTCTCAATTCCCTTTCTGCCTTCTCCTTCAAGAAGGGCCAAGAAAATGGCCTTTAAATAGGCAAAAAAAGCTTGGTAGTCAAGCAAAACGAAGGGCTCAGTGTGCGCCATGTGGCAGCCACTGCCTCTGGGGTCGAAACAATGTAGTTTTGACACCCTCCCATTTGGATGAAAAATCAACCTTTCTTCTTAACGTACGTAGCCTTCGCTGGTTGAACCCACGACCTCCACCCGCACCGGCAACTGCCCGTGCTAGCCGCTATCTTCAACATATATATACACCCAAATATATTTAAAGGAACCTCATAACCCTTTCTCAAATTCACACTTTTACTGTAACACCCCGTATTTTCAATATGTTGTGATGCTAATTACAACTATTACATGCTATGTACATCACTTGGGCGTTATAGGAAATCCTTTGTCAGCGGAAGTAAGGATTGAACCTGAAATGCTAAAATAACTAGGATTTCCATGATGTTTCCTTAAATCAAGTCCATAGAACACACACACACACACACACACTTTATAGTAGCTATCTTATTTCTTACAAATTCCAAGCATACATCTCACACCTTTATAGAGTTATAGAAACTTCATACATACACCTATAAATCTTATAATTTATGTATCGTAACTGCTATTTACAATACAATAGTTGTACTATAAAATAATATACAACATTTCAAGAAGCCTTAAACTGAACGTCCACCACCTCCTTTCCACTTGTTTAGGCTTGCACCTATAGTACCTAACACATCTGTTATACCTAAGATGTTGAATATCCCAGAGGTATGAAACACCCAAGTTAGACAATAATATCTAAGTGAAATGGTTCATGAAAGAAGAATATATGTGTGCAAATGCAATATGCAGTATGAAACCTCCTATGTGGTAGTCATCATGGAAACACGTTTGCTCACTACAAGAGCACGAGATCACCCATGATGTCCCAACAACTAGACACAGTCACCAAAACGACATGATGTACGACAAAGCAGAAGGAATATGCATAAACCAAGGAAAATATAACATGTAAGTCAACACCCATGCACAAGTGAAGCAACAAATGCTCAAGGTGTCATAAAACACGCAGGAACCACTCACCTTGACAGTTTACCTTTGGGTGTACTGTTCACTCTCGTCGAGACTGTTTGGTGCGAACTCTGAGAAAAACCCCAAAACTCTGGCAAGGCCCGTTCTCCCTCTATTTTGCAAAATCTTCCATTCACTTTCACACCTCTTAATATGGCATAATCTTGGCTTTGAATGGTTTGGAATGCCAAAACTTATCCCAAAGCCTTTATTTATAGAATTTCCCAGCTAATGATATCCCACCACTTGACTCACTATGAGTGGCCTTAGTTTTCGTGTCCTATCATCTCATGCCACTTGTCCCATCATTATGGGGCTTCATCATGACTTTTCCTTTGGCTAATCACATTGCACCACGGGTCGCCTCAATACTTGTGCGTCATTATTACTATTTATGTGCATCAAACCAAATTGTGCCACTTGTCGAGCACGAGCCAATCACATGTTGCCACCTAATGCCTCATCATAACTCCCCATGTTCAACCAATCACAAGCCTCCATATACCCTACCACTTGTACCCCCATTATTACCTTCCATGTGCATCTAATCAAAATCCTCCAAATATTACCAACTTGTGCCTCATCATTACTTCTCCTGGTCCAATCATCCTTTGTCAAGTGTCTTGCCACTTAGAACCCTCATTATGACTCATAATTACCTCTTAAATTGTGACTAATCACTTTGTGCAACTTGTCCCAAGCTAGATTGAAATAATATCTGGAATCCAAAGTTATATTGAAATGTAATTTGGAATCCAAAACAAGATTTAATAAGATTTGAAGTCCAAAACTAAATTTGAAATCCATTTGAAATCCAAAGCTATATTGGAATAAGGCTTCACATCCGCAAGCTTTGTGCTATTGTTCTTTGGCCTGAACCTTTCAAATAGTGCACTCTCACCCTAAATTTTTTAGTAATTGCACTTAAACCCCTTACAACTTGGTCCTCGGGCCGTCCCAAAATTTCCTTTATGCTCCTATAGAAAGGGTTTATTACGTTAATACCCCAGAATTTTGGTAAATTACACTTGTGCCCTAAGTTTTTTAGAAACAACACTTTTACCTGGGCAAAAAAATTATGATTTTGCTACTAGCTCCAAAACTGTACTTTTGTCTCAACGCTTTCATAATCTTTCGAAATTTCCTATTTCCTCAAACATTTAAACTTAAAAATCTCGGGTATTACATCTGCCCCCGACTTTTTAGAAACTCCATTTACACTCTAAACTACAATTTCTACTTATTCACTTGTACCCCAGATTTATCAAATATTTACATGTTTCCTCAAAATAATACAAATTAATATTTTTCCTTAAATGCTCAAATATTCAATAATGACTTCAAATACTAGAATTAATAATTATTATTTATCTTCAAAATTTTGGAATGTTACATCTATTGTTTGTTTTGGTTTTGAAAATATTTTTAAAACCCCTAGATCCTTACATTGATCCACTCGCAGTTGGTTTTTGGCCTTGGGCCCTTGTTTCCCTTCAGTGGTATCAGAGCCTTGGCTTGATATTTTCATCTTATGCAAGTGTTTGATGTATTATATGCTTGTTTCAGACATATTTGTCTTTGTTTTGGTGTTGGTTTTGTTGTGTGCCATTGTTCGTCCAAATCTGTCAACATTTATTAGGAAGTTTTAGTCGACCAAAGTTTAAACTTATGGTTATGTTAATCTTCAGTTGATCGAAGCTATAGTTCAGTCAACCAAACTTGTAAACACAGATCTTAGGTTGACGAAACTTGGAGACAATCAACATAACTTGTAAACCAACTTAAAACATACATTTGTCATGAAATTTGTCTCACCAAATATTTAAGTGGGAGGATCTATTGATTGTCTTGGAGATAGTTAATTGACCTAGAATCCCAAAAATATTTTGTGAATTGTTTTCATGCTCTCAGTTTGTCGGTGTCCAATTTATGAGGTATATGCTTAGATATAATTGGATTATATTGGGTAAGCTTATACCGAAAATAAATTGTGATGTTAAATGCCATGTTTTCGAAATTGGTAGCAAATAATACATAAACATGGAATATATTTGAAATTGGATTTCAAAATATATATTTATGCCAATTGGTTCAATTAAATTGAACAAGGATGATCGTGGGCCAATTTAATGGGATTGAATGTATGTGAATGAATGATTACAAGTATTCTTTCACTAATATGTAATATTAATTTATTCATTCACGTTGTAAAGAGACATAAGTCTCCATGTTTTTTCTTTCAATTTTTAGAATTATTTGTATTTGAATTTTTTATTGTAAAATCAAAAGAAGGAGCATAAAAAATTTGATGTTGATGGAGATGTCGAGTCGTTTGATTTTGGAGCCTCGAATGAGCAACTCAACCATATTTGTTGGCTGTAGAGAACATATGGTTGAGTCTCTTTTGGAAAGCTTCCTTAATTAGATCCTGAGGCTCGAGTCTAATTAATAACTTAAGGCTATGATCATCCTAGCTATGTGCATGTATGCATTATTGTTTTATTATGTATTTGATATAGTAATTAAAACTTAATGCATGTGCAAGGTGAGACCATTAAACTTAAAGACCGAAAAATCTTCTACAATGTGCAAAGTAATGTTAGATCTTAGTGGTGAATTGGATTTATCGTGGCCCTCTGTCACCGTAGGAAGACCATCACTCAAATGGGTGAGCCCTGGCTATGGATAATAGGGATTCATCTTGTAATTCTTTAAGACCATCACTCAAATAGGTAAGTCTTTAAGACCAGTTCTAGTGAAACAATAGGGCTTGATCTTGTTATTCTTTAAACTCTATTTAATGGCAAGTTTTATGTTTAATTTAAATTGCAATATGGTTTGAATTGAGCATACAAATATCTTTTAGTATAACAAGGAGTGGATACCATTCTTAATTGTTAAGAATAATTGAGACGGATAATCCATAATACCTTATACTATAAATATGTTCCTAGCCATAGAGTTCATAACCTGGATAATTAGCAACTCGTAAAGATCGGCACATCGTTTTCCTCCTTGCTCAGTATAAGATACCAAAAGATAAGATTGGTGGGTCTCGTACCACTCTATATGAGATATACAAGGAAGACGAGTGGGTGCTCGTTATAGGAACGAGTTCACTGAACGGGATTGTTAATATTGAATCACATGGGTTTTTATCTCACGGGTCAATGATTCAATATTAACTATGGATTTGCATTAGTCCTTAGACCTGAGATGACATGGATATTTGTGTGTTGGTGGATTAGAATATCAACGATATTACATGGTTGTCCTAATCAGGGATAGCCATACGTATCTATGTGCCTAGTTTAGTGACACACGAGGTATGTATGCATCAGGCATGGAATGTATCACCTCAAAATATATGAGGAGGATATCCTATGTGATCCAGGGGTCACTTGACGATAAATCCTTGGTTGAGATAATATGAAGACAGAATTTGGATTCCGCAGAGGTCGAGCCATATTAGTCAAGTGTGATTATTGGATTTGGTCATATGACGAGATCGAGAGATTTGACCTACTGACCGTGATCTCATATCTCGTCAGGATATAGGATAGAGGAATTGTATTGCAAGGCACAGTCGTATACGGTTCACATTACCCACTTCACATTAAATTAGGTAATCAAGACATATTGCTAGATCTCACTCATGATTTACGGGAATTAATAATTGATTAATTCTCCTTGCCAATTTAATTGTGAAGCCAGAAAGTCTCACCCAATAGAAATCGTTTTAAAAGGAAAATGACAAATTTAGTAATTATGGAATTACTAAATTATAAGTGCAATTATTTATTAGATAAATAAGGATAATTAAATAATTAATATGATTATTTATTTAATTATGAAGTTGGAGTGGGATTTTTGCTAGCATCTAAAGCCCGATCCAATAGCACTTAGGGTTTTAGGGTTTTGTCTATAAATATGCCATTAAACCTAGAATCCAATAGATCAATCAGTTGAATCAAAAACGAAAATTTTAGAGAAAATTTTCATGTCCCTTTTTCTCTAAAGTCTCTTGGATCTTAGAGGTTTCTAGTGGACCGACTTGGAATCTCACATGTGGGAGATATCAGGTGGGTTGTCGACTACCAAATCAGATTTCGTTTTGAGGTAATTTTTCATTTTGTGTCTTCGATTTAACCGTAAGATTTGAAAAACGTGATACTAAATAAAATCAAATTTTGTTTCCACTGTGTATGATCCGATCATATTTTCTAACAGTGATATTGAAGCCATTGTTTTTCAAACTTATGGTTTTGATTTATGTGTTTGTCGGAGATTATTTTTGTGTTTTGAATAAAAAATAATTTTATATATATGTGATATACGTAAATACATGCTACTGGAAGAACTAAACAAAAGTTTGTTGCTTTCAAATATATATGTTCCTATTTACATATGTTTGCTGGGAATGTCAAAATTATATATATACATATATTATATATATATTTGCAGGAAATCAGAAAGAAGAAATAGTGGAAGGCGAAGCGGCAAATTCGATCTGCTGCTACCGTTGACAGTGCTGATGGCCGCGATACCTCTAGGTGATGTCGGCAGGTTGGTCGACCCCTTTAGGCGGTGTCGCCAAAAGAAGAGGCACTGCTAGGCAGCGCCAGATGTAGCGATTGGCACCGCTAGCGGCGCCCACGGCCAAGGGTAGCACAGTTAGGTAGCGCGGTCGTGGCTATTGTCATCGTCGTTGCTGGCGACAGTGGCTGTGGGAGAGGGGTGGCAACTGGGTGTCCACCAAAAGGGAAGCCACCACTTGGGGCAGTGGCATGCGGGTGCACAGCGCGGGTATAACCAGCGGCCACCTTGGGCGGCATGCCCCCGCACAACGAGGGTTAGGTCCACGTCCCCTTCGCTGGGTTGCAAGCCTGGCCCGCGGGCACGGCCTTGACCACGTTCATAGCCCAGCCACGCACGGCCTATCCCCCCCCCCTTTTTTTATTTTTTAATTTATTTTAAATATTTTCAAGTAAATTAAATTTAATTTTTTTTCAAAACACTTAAGGTATAAATGTTATACCCATGCCCGATAATCATATAAATTTTTATAATATGCTTTTAATTGTCAAATAGCATGTTGTGGATGCCTTTTCGCATATTAGTATTGGTTATGGACTTAGGACACTACATAGATGATGTATGTGTTGAGTGGATGTATGGATTGTTTTATTTAAAGGCCTCCATGCCGAGATTTGTCATTTTTGGATAACGATTGTAAAATTAATTGTTTAATTTTATTTTTGATTTTATTCTATTGTAAAAGTAGTTTATAATGAATGTAAAAGCGGGGATTCAACCATGAAGGCACAACGTGGAGCAGAGTCGTCAAAGGCGAAACAATCGAGGAAATGAATACCCTATGTAAATGGGTTATGCTTGTAATAGTTATAAGCAATTTTCTTTTAATGCACCCATGTATGCACTGCATGTTTCCAATGGTCAGAATCGTGCCTAGAATGCATGTTTGAGTCCATGACCATATCGACTACTTTATGCAATATTTATTTTACATAGCTGATGTATTATGATTAAAACGTTGCATGTGTAAAGTGAGACCTAAAAATTAGACCAAAAATCTCCATATTTGTAAAATTAAATTGTAACCGGTTAGACCTTAAGAGTTAAAGCAATTTAATCGGGGCTCTCCATCACGATAGAGATTAGGGCATTTTGATTCATGTGTTAACCGGCTATGGATACATAGAGGTTGCACATTGGTTAAAATGTTTTGATTTCTATTTATCATTTGATGAGATGGGGATGCACAAATATCGAGTTCCAATAATCTATTTGTGAGGGGATCGATATTCACTGTACATACTTGTTTGCGTGATGGTATAATTTAACCATGTTCAATTGCCAAGAAACTATTATGTGAGGTACATTGGATTAGGAGCCAAAATAATATTTGGGCCGTACATGAGATGTACTGGATAAGAGTTGTCCACTTATTGAATTTTTTATTCCAAAAATCTATTATTTGAGGAGTAATAAGTTTAATAAGAATCCAAATACCCACTGGAATTCATGCCAACGTGAATTCGCATTTTCCTTCAATAGGAGTAAGGAATTTGAAAAAACTTAGTGGGAGGTACTGTTTGATTTAAATACCAAAATCAAATGATTAAGAAAGACAAGATATCTAATAATCTATTTATTTTCTACAGATACATCAAATGGCTTCGTTGCACCTACTTACTAGAAATCTTGACAAGCACCAGCTAACTGGACCAAATTTTAATGATTGACTCTTAAACTTGAAACTGATTTTGAACTTGGAGAAAATTACTTATGTGTTAGATGCTCCTGTACCTGTGCCTACTCATGATAATGAAGGATGGGAAAATGTTTCTCAAAACATTACTCAAGAGGAGCAAGATTGTAATGACCCATTAGAGAGTTTAGATTTTATTTAGATTTTATTTAGAAATTATTGAATTTCTTAATTAGTTTTGTTTGGAGGATTTTTGCCAATTAATTGTTAATATGACAATCTAGAGATTTTAATTGAGAAAATAGCTTTTAAATAGCATTTAATTCTTTATTTATTGTTGAAATTAAATGCAAGGACTTGAGGGTCATTTAAGAAGTTGTTATTAATTTAATTAATTAATAAAAGTTATTATGAGAATGGGAAGTCCATCCGAGAGAAGGTTTTGGATTTATGGAGTCTCCTAGTTGTGTTAGGAGAATGAGATGCCCTAGGGTTGCTCTCTTTCTCTCTCTCTATATATATATATCTTCCCATAGCATTGAGTTTCTTCATACCGTGGAGATTAGAGATCGCATAGAAGAAGAAAAGAATTCAAGAGGAATTGTAGTAGCAGTGAATTGCATAGCAGTTCGTTATAAGTATTCGAATTCAATCAAATAGATTGAAAGGCAAGTATTCCATCCCTGTAATCCGTTCTTACAGGATTATAGTTCAGTGATACCCTCAGTTAATTCAAGATTTCTCAGTGTATTTCAGATTAATACAGTCAATATGTATGTATATATATTTTCATGCATATACAGTGAGTTTATATTAGTTCATGCACTTTTCCTTGCAGCGATTCCATTAAATATGATCGTTAAATCATTCCTAAGTTGTTCCATGTCGATTGGGATTTGTTTTCCTAAGATTTTATTCGGAATGGTGTAGTTTTGTTAAGTTTGAATCGAGAATAGAGTCGCTGTGAGCGTTCGTCTCTGGGTTTAAAAGTTGCAGACATCCGGATAGGTTCCCTCCTATCCGGATAGATTTTTCAGAGCATGTGAGTAGCATCCGGATAGGTTAAGGGCTATCCGGATGGTTCAAAAATATTTATGTGAGTGACATCCGGATAGATTTGGTTCATATCCGGATGGTCCAGTAGTATTCGGATGCCTTATTTTTGTATCCGAATGTGTCCAGCAGTGATTGTGAGTAGTATCCGGATGCTTTGAGCCGTATCCGGATGTGTCTAAGTTATCTGTGAGTGATATCCGGATGCTTTGTATCGTATCCTGATAAGTCTAAGGCTTTTTGAGAGTGATATCCGGTTACCTTGAGTTGTATCCGGATGTGTCCAAATATGTTTGTGTCTCATATCCGGATGGGTCTTTGCACATCCGGATGTCTCTCACAAACCCATTCAAATTCATGTGTCTCATATCCGGATGTGTGAAATTCATATCCTAATAGGCCTAGGGTGTATAACACTCACACTGAAATTCCATCTTTTCTCCTATTTGGCTCCATTATCTTCGAAACCCCAAAGTTAAGCGTGCTCGGGTTGGGGTAATTTTATGATGGGTGACCCCCCTTGGGAAGTCTTCAAGTTGCAATAAATAAATCATTAAATAATTAAATAAATGTCAGAAAATATTGCAATTCAAGGGGAAATAAGAGTAAATCCTTGTATTCAAATATATTGAATCAGATTACATGTATAGCATTTAATTTGACATGATCAACATTATTTTGTGAGTTTATGTGCATACATCTTGGTATGAGCATTGAGCATGACTTTCTATGGAGCACTACATATCGTGTGCTAGCATGTATGTGAGCATTGCATTATGCGCGCCAGGCGGCTAGTCCGAGGGGATCCCACTAGTTTTCAGTTTCAGTTTGTGTGTCGCTCGCCTGATGTCGACTAGGGAGCTAGGGGCATATTGCCCAAAGTATGTGCTTACAGTTTTTATGTTTGCAGGACTCAGATCAGTCAGGTAGATATTACAGTTATGTGGGCCTACATGCCAAAGTTGCATACCTGCATTTAGTTACAGTTTATGTGCATTACATCTTGTAAATGCCATCCAGTGATTATTATATCTCTCAGTACAAGTTCAGTAAGTATTTTATCAGCATCGATATTCTTCGATTCAGCTTCAATTATTCTTTCCAGTTTATTACTTGCTGAGCTTTGTAGCTCACCTTGCACTCTTCACCATTCCAAGTCCTAGTGGGGGAGTACCAGATGTGAGGCCTAGCAGCAGTGTCCAGTAGTGTGTGTATATGGAGCCGCTCAAGACCAAAGATGTCTGGGAGTTGTTAGTTTATTAGTTAGTGTTTGATCAGTTTAGATTTATTTTATATTCCAGTTTAGGGATTTTCCCTTAGATGTAGTTTGTGGTTTTCAGTTTGTTGACTCTGAGTTTTATTTCAGTTGATTGAGATATTCATTTTGGTATCAGATTTCAGTTTATCAGTCAGTTTATTTTATTTTCCCCGTAGCACCTCTTCTCGGGCAGTTCTAGGAGAGGGGGTGTTACAAAGATACTATCACCAAGTGGCGAGATGATGATCTCACCGCTAAGAGTTATATGCTTGTTTCAATGAGTAGTGAATTACAACGTCAACATGTGAATATGCCTGATGCGTACTCTATCATCACACACCTACAAGAGTTGTATGGTGAGCGAAGTCAGAGTGCAAGATACGAGATATCTAAGGAACTATTTAGGGCAAAGATGTCTCCAGACGGATCAGTAGGAGAACACATTCTCAAAATGATCTCCTTGTTAGAGAAGCTGAAGGATTTGGGGGATGAGTTGAATCTTGATCTCCAAATTGATTTGATCTTTCAGTCTTTTCCATATTCGTATGAAAATTTTTATATGAATTGTAACATCCCAATAATTTGGGGCTAGTTAATAATTATTCATTTTGCATTTAAAGTAATTTTTGATTTATTGGAATTGAATAATTTTGTGAATAATGGATAATTATTAATTATTGCGTATAAGATGATTATCAAATATTTGTGGGTTTAAGAGAAATATTAATTTATTTTATATTAAAGAGATGGGTAATTAATTATTGAAAATTTGGGGGTGTAAGAGTTATGAACTGGTGTGGTGTGTGTGGCAATTTTCGGAAGTAGTGGGGTTTAGGAGTAAATTTCAAAACTTGGCTGGGGATTACTTTAAAATTAATGGTGTGCATATATAGAGTGAAGGAGCTGCTAGGTGAGATGGCACGCATGCGCGAGGGGATGCTGGAGGTCGCGAGTTCAAGTTGGGCTGGAAACGCGCGCGGCTGGGGGAAGAAATGCTAATTTTAATCAGCAGCCTAACCCCAAAATGACGACGTTTTGGGGCAAGGCGGTGGGTAGCCCTTGCCTGCCACGCGGCGTGCGCTGGTGTCTCTCTCTCTTTTACCTTTTTAAAGGCTGATTTCAGCAAGCTTCGAGTGGGATTTTAACAGCAAATAGGGGAGAAAATTACAGAGAAGAAGAAGCAGCGCACATGGGTCATTTTTGGGGAGAAATTCAGGATTAGACTTGGTTTAATCTAAGTTTAATTAGCCAGGTAAGTAGAGAAGCAAGTATTAATCATTTTGTACGATTGGAATTTAATTTTGGGTGTGATTTAATTAATTTTGGAAGATTATGCTAATTTGTAGCATGTATTAAATTGGTGGTGTGTGGGCGTAAAAACGCTGAAATCTGCTAAAACGAGGCAAGCTCCCTTCTACCTTTCCAATCTCCTTTCATTTTATGAACCCCATGCCTTTTCTTAATTCTTTTCGATTTCGTGTATTAATTATATGAATCGAGGATTTTATTGGCATGAATTAATTTAAATTAAATATGAGACTCGTTGGGGTTCTATTTGTTGTGTGCCTACGGGGGTTTGTACCGCCCCCATTCCTTTCGGAATGATGCTGAACCCAAGTTAAGGACTAGGTTCCTAGATGTGCATGTTTGATTATGGATTTCTTAGGTGTGAGTAGGCTAGAGTTGTCGAGCAGAGGGACAGGGGTCGGCTATTGGGTGACGTTAGAGTAGATTATTATACGGCCCTGAAGTGGACTATCGAGCGGACACTCCTAATCACTGACTGTTAACTGGTGCTGGACACTACTGACTAGCTCTGCCATTATGTGTTTTACTGCATGATTTTATATGTTGTGCTACCGTTCATGGTTTGATATGCACATGGGTTCGGGATGCATGTCGGTGTATTCATTTTTTTTAGTATGCTTGGACACAGACATTCTAGAGTGGTTAGTTTGCATCTGGCATGAGCACATGCATCGCTTGTGGTTTACTATATGGGCGGTGTTAGATATGAGCCCCAAAGACCAATTCTAGTGACACAAAAGGACTCGATCTTGTAATTCTTTAAATATTATTTAAATAGCAAGTTTATGTTTTATTTAAATTGTAATATGGTTTAAATTATAAAATAGATATTCATTAGTATAATAAGGTGTGGATACCATTCTTAAGAGTTAAGAATACGAGTTATAGATAATCCACAGTTCGTTATACTATAAACATGTTCCTAGCTGTAGAATTCCTAATTTGGAGAATAGCAACTCGTAAAGACCAGCACATCGGATAACTACAAGATTTGCATCTACGTCCTCCTTGGTCAAATTATAGACTCTCCCCTGTCTAGTCCCCTTTCCTTCTTCAATCTTTAGCTACTGCTCTTTCTTCTTCGGGCAATTCCTCGAGATGTGCCTGTGCTAGTTGCAATTATAGCAGATCATGCTCACTGGTGTTGCTGCTATAGCTTTACCTTCTTGGACCATTCCCTTCAAGCAATTTCTAGAAGTATGCCCAGGTTGTCCGCAGGTGTAACAGATAATGCTTTGGCCATCGCACCTCTTGCCTGGGTGCCTCTTCTTGCATTTAAAGCATGCCTTACCATTTTTCACGATCTTCCCATCCCGAGGTCCCAAAGTCGAGTGGGATTTCTTTGATTGTCCTCCAGGTTGAACAATTGTGGCCTTTAGTTCTTCCACCCGCGTCATATTCTCCTTGGCCGTCATAGCTTTGAAAACTATATCTGCATAAGACTCCAGGTGGACCAAGCTCATCAGTTGTTGAAATTCGATTCGCAAGCCATGTAAGAATTTTCGTCCCTTCTCCACATCATCCATCCCATATAGTAGCATATACTTGATTAACCGCAAAAATTCAGCCTCGTATTGGGCCATAGACATATTTGGCCCTTGGCGTAAGTTCGTAAACTCTCGAGCTCTAGCCAACTTCCAGCAAGTGGGAAAGAATTTCCCGTTGAATAGTTCTTTAAACCGTTCCCACAACATCTGGGGTGTCTCCCCCAATTCTACATCTGTTGCTGACCCTTGAGATCCTGTTCGGTTAGGTATCGCTCGCTGCATAGACCTCCACCATTGGGCAGCTTCCTCTTCCAGCATATAGGTTGCACACTCAACCTTGTCCTCATTCAAGATTCTCAATCTTTGTAGGATCTTCTCGGTCTGGTCCAACCAATATTCACTGATTGCGGGGTCATCTATCGGTTTTCCTCGAAACACTAGCGGGTTTTGTCGTAGATACCTCTCCAAGGCATCTACTCTTCTTTGCTCGGGCTGCAACTCCAAAATTCGCCCAACCATGCCTTTTAGGATTCTCTCGATCCTATCAATCCGGCCTTCACCGAGGTCTGTTCGTGCATCTCTTTGACCTCCCATACCACCTCTTGGGTGCGGGTTGGTGTTACTTTCTTCACCATTGCCTCTCCAGCGCCTGTTCCTTCTTGTATTCACCATCTAGCAAGAAGACTGGGTGATCTATTAAATCATCACGGCATGGTTCAATTCAAATTGAATAAGCAACAAGAGTATGCTACTAAATATTTCAAAAAAATCCTAACCTAATTCCCAAAACTTACGGTGGCTTTACTCATCTAGCCACATGCGAACTTTTCCTTAGGTTCACTCTGATACCAACTGTAACACCCCAAATTTCTTGAGCGTATTATAATTTAGGATTTCGAGAATATAAAAATTCTTCATATCACAATCACTGCCATACATCACACAATATCCCCAAAACCCTAATTTTCACCTTCTCTACTTAACAAACCTAATAATCGAATAGCTAAGATAGGTGTTAAAATTTCAAAAGCGGAAGCTAGATCGAACTTGATATGGTTCACAACCATAATGCTTTATTTATCATAAATAAAATCGTTCAAGATGTCTACAAAATGTATTACATGGACATCATCCCTAGCAAGTGATAACTGAACATCTTAAACATATCCAGAATTACATAGGTTCGCACATAAACAAAAATATGCTAAACATGCTACAGACAGTAAATTAAGCTTATTCTTCAGCTACCTCCTCTCCCTTAGAACCGCTCGTCGAACGTGGAACATTTGAATATTTCAGGGACATGGTCCAATTAGAAGATGAATCTTCTAGTGAGAAACTCCAAAAATAGTTTATATCAATTCATGATCAGGTATAAAATGTATGAGAAGACAATGAGAACTACTTCGAAGTGCCTTGTGAACATTTCAGCCTCCCCCAACGAGAGTTTTCTCAATGGCGCACGCATAGTGCCTCTCGGGAGGTCCCTAACCATGTCATTTCGGCCCGACCTCATAGAACTCATGCAAGCACCACATTCGTTGTTCCTTAGACTCACTGTCTTCCCCACGAGAGCTTTCTCGATGGCGCACGCATAGCGCCTCTCGAGGCATATCCGACTTTTGCCCTCGGCCAACAACAAATAAGTACAATAGTATGGCCACACGAATTTTATAAATGCACAATTAAAAAGCCAATAGCATATATTTTTCAGATAAATATATTTTATATATGCAACATGATTTCACATAAGAGAATAACAAGAGCTTAAGTATAAGAACTTCACTAAACACGTCTCATGCAATAGAAGTCTCTCATAAGAGAATAAAAAATAGGATTTAGAGTATAGGAGTCTCGCCTTGTTGGTGTATCTCTTGGACGGTATGGTTTGACTACAAACGACCTAGGTTTCTGCAGAAAACATGCGTATTGGTAAACCTAAGCTCACATATTTTTATATGGGGTTGAGAGGCATTAAATTAGAGGTATAACTAGAAAATTTGAAGGAAAATGGGCCCCTCACGTGCCCTCACGCACCTCGAGAAGGTGGCTCACGCGCCTTCACGTGCAGCCACTTTCGGCGCGTGTATCTCACACGCTGCCTACCAGATTTGGACAACATTGCGTCGTTTTTGTATTTCGGCCATATCTCCCTCGTTTTAACTCCAATTCGACCCCTGTTTGAACCTACGTGACCCTCTCTTCCCCCTCTACAGGATTATAAGAAAAATTTGGACTTACCTCGCTTTTTTTCTGACTAATTTTGGCTAACTCAGGCGAAGGCTCGTTCTCCCCGGCTTCTCCTTCAATTTCTTCCTGCCTTCTTGCTGAACTTCCTCCTCTCTCTCTAGAGCAAGCTCCTCCTCTTAGAGTGCCTCAACTCTCAAACATGCTTGGAATAATTTGAGAACAACCCATGGTACCTATTTATAGATTTCTTCAACCAATCACATTATGCCACTTGTCACAATCTAAGCCATGGACTCCAAAGACTCAAAGATGTAATTGAATGGCTTTTGAAATCCAAAGCTAGAATGAATTTAACTTTTGAAATCCAAGCTAATTCCCTCAACTTCTCCCAAATAACATTTTGGCCCTTATTTCAAGTCCTCAAATTTAATATTTTACCACATAAGCTCTTAATTTTTATCCTTATTTCGTTTGGATAATTCTCTAATTACAATTACACTCTCAAACATCAAATTTATCGAGATACTTAAAATCTCAAAATTAATAACTCAAAATTACTCGATATGTACAATTTCTCGAAGCCCCTTACCATCATTTGGCTATTTTAGGCTATAACTTAGCTTAATCGAAAAATCGTCTCTCATTTAATTTCTTTCAGCGTCATATATCTCACCTCGAGATGCTTGTCAAAAATATACCTTTGTCCTCAGGTATCTAAGCTCTAGGGCACTCCCTGCAACTGATTTGGTCACTTGTTGCCATTTCAAAAATATTTTTTTGGTATTTAAACTCACTTAAAATACATGGCATCTTCACGAAAATATGGGGTATTATAGTACAAGGTGAGCTACAAAGCTCAGCAAGTAATAAGCTGGAAAGAATATTGAAACTGAATCGAAGAATATCAATACTGATAAATAACTCACTGAACTTGTACTGAATAATCACTGTCTGATTGCATTCATAAAAGTGTAATGCACATAAACTGTAAACTAAATGCAGGTATGCAACTTTGGCTCATAGGCCCACATAATCTGATAAAACATACCTGACGGATCTGAATCCTGTAAACAGAAAAAACTACAAGCACATACTGTGGGCAACAAGCCCCTAGCCCCCTAATGGCTCCCAGGCGAGTAACTCATAAACTGAGTTGAAACTGAAACTAATGGGATCCCCGCGGACAAGCCGCCTGGCGCGCATAATGCAATGCAATGCTCACATAAATGCTGGCACACGATATGTAGTGCTCCATATAAAGT
The DNA here is from genome assembly GCF_014633365.1 of Diospyros lotus. Taxonomy (NCBI): domain Eukaryota; kingdom Viridiplantae; phylum Streptophyta; class Magnoliopsida; order Ericales; family Ebenaceae; genus Diospyros; species Diospyros lotus. The sequence goes on from NC_068338.1 coordinate 10,765,795, forward strand.
CATGCTCAATGCTCATACCAAAATGTATGCATGTAATCTAACAAAATAATGTTGATCATGTCATAATAAAATAATGCTGAACACGATATGATCTTCATCTATATATTGGAATACAAAGATTCTATGAATTATGACTTAGGGTATGGGCATGATTAACTTGTTATATTTATCATTCTTGGTATGAAAATTCAATATTTAGGAGTATTGAATACATTAATTTAATTAAAACTTGAATTAAAACATCACTGAAAGTTTAAATTGAATTTTTGGGAAAACCATCCGGATAGGAGGAAGGACATCCAGATATGAAGAAGGCTCATCCAGATACACTGGCATTCAAAACCAGAGCTATTTTGATACGCTAGGATGTATTCGAATAGGAACTAGGACGTCCGGATATGATTCTGTTCATCCAGATATCTCACTGATGCATTCGGATATAACTAAAGACTATTCGAATGAAAATTTCAACTTTGGAGAGATGCATCCGGATACAGAAGAAAGCATCCGGATATACTAGACCTATCCGGATATAAGCTATTCGGATGTGCGAAGAACCATCCGGATATCATATGCAAGGAACTGGAACTCATCCGAATATGAATCAATACATCCGGATATTACTCTCAATGAGCACTGGACGCATCCGGATACGACTTAAGGTATCCAGATATTACTCACAAGCTTTAGAGCATTGATCTGAATGTGAAACGCGGCATCTAGATATCTCACTAAACACATCCGGATACGACTCAATGTATACGGATATCACTTATAATAGACACATCCGAATATGGCACGATGTATCTGGATATCACTGACAAATTAATACTGGCATATCCGGATATGAAAATAAAGCATCCGGATATCACTAAGACCATCCGGATATGAATAATGGCTATCCGGATGTCACTCACATAAAACTTTTTAACTCATCCGGATAACCTCTAACTCATCCGAATATTACTCACATAGTCTGATAAATCCATCCAGATATGAAGGGATGCATCCGGATGTCTGCAACTATTTTTTACGAACATGAACGAATACAGAGACCTTGATCTTGAACAAATCTCATTAAAACTATACTATTCTGAAAGAAATCTTGGGAAACATGAATCCCAACTGGTATAAAACAACATTAAGGATGATTCAACAATGATATTTGGAAGAATCGCTGTATAACTCATGCACATCTATCTCATGCATTCACTGTTTACATATATATATATATATACACGCACTGCAACTGATATAAAATCTGAGAACTCAATGAAGAACTGGAATAATCTGAAAAACTGATATAAACCTGTAATCGAAGGGATTACAGGAAGAATACTTGCCTGATAGAACTCTCTGATCGAACCCTTGAGAGATCCTGAAGACTCTAGCAAGCCTCTACTATCTCTTGGCCTCTCTGTTCTTCACACGGCGTGAAGAAAAGCTAAACTAATGGGCTCTATATATAGACATAAAGCCCTAGATCACACTTCTTCTACAACTTGGATTCCTTCTCCAAATCTAACTAGGAGACTCTCAATCCAAATCCATCTCATACATGGATTCTCATTCTCCTTTAAATACATAATCTCACTTAATTAATAATAATACAAAAATTATTATTAAAACTCTCAAATAATAATAAAACTCCAAAATTACCTTCACGCCCTTGCATTTAATTTCCACAAAATAAATGCCATTTAAATGCTATTTAAATACTATTATCTCAATTAAAAATCTAAATTGCCACCTTAGTAAATTCCTTTAACTCCAACATTAAAAAGAAATAAATACTATTCTTTTCCTTCAAAATCTCTAAATTGCCACATTAAATAAGTAATTGGCAAAATCTCTTAATCAAATACTTCAGCAATTAATTAAATAATTCTTGAATAAATACTAGGCCCTCTAATGAGTCGTTACATAAGATATCAGCGATATTATATGGTTGTTCTAATCAAGGATAATCATACGTATCTATGTGCCTAATTCAGTGATATATGAGATATGTGTGCATCAGACATTGAATCTATAACCTCAAGATTTATGAGGAAGATATCCTATGCGATCCAATAATCACTTGATGATAAATCCTTAACCAAGGTAATATGACGATGGAATTTGTTCCATAAGGGTTGTGTCATAATTAGTCAAGATTGATTTTAAATTTGATCATATGACGAGATTAAGAGATTCGACCTCCTAACCATGATCTCATATCATGTCGGGATATAGGATGATAGAAGGATTGTATTGCATGGTAACATAGTCAAGGTTCATAATGCCTGCTTCACAATAAATTGGGTAATCATGACATATTGCTAGATGTCACTCATGATTTATGAGAATTAATCTTTGATTATTCTCGTTGCTAATTTTTTTGTGAACCCAGAAAGTTCCATCCAAAAGAAATCACTTTCAAAGAGAAAGTAGATAAATTAGTAATTTTATAATTACTAATAATAGTGCATTTATTTATTAGATAAATGAGAATAATTAAATAAGTATATTATGAATATAATTATTTAATCATTAATTGGGTTGGGCCTTTTGCTAGCACATTAGGTTTTGCTAAATAGCACTATTGGATTCAATCTAACACAATTGGTTTGGGTTTGACCCAATAGCATTAAATGGATTGGTTTTGAGAGGCCCAACCCATTTAATGAGTAGGGTTAATAAAACCCTATATATAAAAGCTCTTAACTCTTCACTTGAATCACTTGATCTTCTTGAATCACTTGAGAAGTTGACAGAGTTTTGAAGAACTTGTGTGAATCCAAAAGGTAAGTTAGAATTTTTTTGTGAAAAATTTCTTCTACTTACCACTCTCTTTGATATTCTTGGATAGAAGTGGTTTCGGGTGGACCAACTCGGCTTCCTACACTTAGAGGATTAAACGGCGGGAAACCTAATGGTGAAATCGAATTTCATCAAAGAGGTAACCTTTCGTTTTTGTTTTCAATTTGTTAAATCGTAATTTCTGAACAATGGGATACTTGTAAATTAAATTTTAATTCCACTACGCATATGATAAGATCTATGTTATCCCAACAGTGGTATCAGAGCCATCGTTTTCAGATTTATGGTTTGTTTATGTGATTGTTGGACATGGAAATTGGTGTTTTTGAAAAATAAAAGAATTTTGGATGAGATCTAAGCATGGGTTGCATGCTGGCATCACTGTAGAACTGATTTGGCACCACTCAACAGTGCTAGAATCAAATCTAGCACAGCTAGAAGTACCAGAATCTGTTTTGGGTTGGTTGGGCAGTGCTGGGTGTGTCGTGGGGGCTGCCAACGTGCACAAGGTGCGCATGGCGGGCGTTGGGCATGCATGGTGCATGCAGACGTGGGTATGGTGCGCACAGACACACTTGCACACGCGCTGGGCGCGCACAGCGCGTGCGAATGTGCACAAGACGCGGGTAAGCCCCGCGTGGAAAGCACAGGCTGGAGCCCGCGCACCAGCACCTCACCTGCGCTTTGTGGGGGTTGCACCCCCGCTTTTGTCTGCCACAACAGACATAAAAATAAAAATAAAAATAAATAATAATAATATTGTTATTATTATTTTATAATAATTTTGATATTATTATTTTATTTATTTATTTTTATTTTAAAATACTAAGGCATAATTTGTTATACCTATGTCCAATAATCATATGATTGTTTATAATATGCTTTCAATTGTTAATAGCATGTTATGGATGCCTTGTTGCATATCGATATTGGTCATGAACTTAGGACACTACATGGATGATGTATGTGTAATGTGGATGTATGGATTATTTTATTTGATGGCCTGCGTGCCAGAGGTAGTTGTCTTTTTCATGACGGTTGTAATATAATTATTTATTGCTTTTAATGTCATTGCAAAAGTAGTTTATTAAAAGTAAGGGATTTACACAAATCAAAGCACGGCTTGGAGTGAAGGCGTTGATGGAAAAATAATCTAGGAAATGAACACCCAATGTGAAAGGGTTATGCTTGTAATAGTTATAGGTGTTTCCTTACTTATACACCCACGAATGCACCGCGCAATTTCAATGGCTGAAATTGCGCTTAGAATGCATGATTGAGTCCATGACCATATCGACTACTTTTATGCAATGTTTATTTACATAGTTGATGTATGTTAAAACATTGCATGTGAAAAGTGAGATCTAATAATTAAAAATAAAAATAAAATCTCCCATTTTTGTAAAATTAAATTGTAATCGGTTAAACCTTAAGAGTTAGGATAATCTAATCGAGGCTCTCCATCACGGTAGAAATTAGGGAATTTTAATTTGTGTGTTGATCGGCTATGGATACATAGGGGTTGCACATTGGTTAAAATGTTTTTAATTTCTATTTAAAACATTTGATGAGATGGGGATGCACAAATATTGAGACCCAAGAAACTATTTTGTGAGGGAATCGATATTCAACTGTGCAGACTTGTCAGCGTGATGGTATGATTTAACTATGTTTAATTTTCAAGAAACTATTATGTGAGGTACATTGGACTGGGAGTTGAAGTAAAATATTTGGGCCATACATAAGATGTATTGGGCAATAGTTGTCCACTTATTGAATTTATTATTCCAATAATCTATTATGTGAGGAGTAATAAATTTAATAAGAATCCAAATACCCACTAGAATTTATACCAACGTGAATTTGCTTTTTCCTTTAGTGTGAGTAAGGAATTTGAAAAACTTAGTGGGAGGTACTATTTGATTTAAAGACCAAAATTAGATAGTTAAGAAAACAAGATATCTAATAATCTACTTATTTTCTGTAGATACATCAAATGGCCTCACTAAACGCACTTTCTAAATTTATTGACGCAAACCGGCTAACTAGACCAAATTTTAATGATTGGCTTCTAAATTTAAAACTCATTACAAACTTGGAAAGAATCACATAGGTTTTGGATGGGCCTATCCTTGGGCTAACTACTAAACACATTAATCAGGAGGAGCAGGACACTCTCACACAGTGGCGAGATGATGATCTTGTCGTTAGGAGTTACATCCTACTTTCTATGAGTACTGAGCTCAAGCGGCAACATAATAACAGGCCAGATGCATATTCGATTGTTGCTCGTTTACAAGAGTTGTATGGTGAGCAAAGTCGAAGTGCTAGATATGAGATATCTAAAGCAATCTTTCCGGCAAAGATGTCTCCTGGAGGATCAATCGGGGACTATGTTCTCAAAATAATCTCTTGGATGGATAAGTTGAAGGAATTGGATGTTCCGATGCATCAATATCTTCAAATTGATGCGATTCTTCATCTTTGCCAAATTCGTTTGGGGGTTTTATTTCAAACTTCTATATGAACAAGATTGAGTGCTCTTTTGCAGAGCTTATGAACATGTTAATAACAACCCAGTGCAACATGAAGACAGACACTATGATGACTGAGTCCTCTTCTAGTAAGACTAGGAAGGGGAAAGGGAAAAAGAAGGCCATCCAAGCAACCAAAGTGATTAACAAGAAGAAGGGAAAAACTGTTGCCAAAGGAAAATGTTTCCATTATGGCAGAAAAGGGCACTGGAAGAGGGACTGTAAAGATTACCTCAGTTCCTTGAAGAAGGAAGCAGAAGGTATGATGATAGTTCATGAATATTTTTCCATTGCTTATTCTTCTACTTTATAGATTCTAGACTCTGGAGCGACAACTCATATTTGTGCCTCTATACAGGATCTGGAACAAAGTAGAAGGCTTGCAGATGATGAGATTGTGCTAAAGGTGGCAAACAGGGTAAGAGTTACAGACACAGCTATTGGCATTGTATCTTTAATTTTATCTCATAAACATAATTTAGTTTCGAACAATTGCTTATGTGTACCTGGAGCTTTTAAGAACATTATTTCTATTCCTGTTTTGGTGAAAAAGAATTTTCTTTTAAGAATAATGTTTGTGAAATTTATTTTAGAAATAGATTGATTGCTATTGGTAATTTTGTCAATGGTCTTTACATTTTGAATGTGACTGTTGATAATAATGAACATCTGCATGTGTCAACTAATAATAAGAGACCACTTGATAACCCAAATTCTAAAATTCTGTGGCATCATAGATTGGGTCATATAGGGGATGACAGAATCACTAAGTTGGAGAAAGATGAGCTTCTGGGCCCATTAGGTTTTGAACCATATCCAACTTGTGAATCTTGTATCCTTGGTAAGATAACCAAATTGCCTTTTACTAGGCATGGTATAAGAGTCACAGAATTGTTAGGACTTATACATTCGGATGTATGTGGGCCTATTAATGTAATAGTCCGAGGAAGTTATCAATACTTCATAACTTTTCCAGATGATATGTCTAGATATGGATATGTTTATCTCATGAGACATAAATTTGAATCTTTTGAAATGTTCAAAGATTTCAAAGCACTGGTAAAAAGATAAAGGCCTTACGATCAGATCGTGGAGGTGAGTATCTTAGTAATGAGTTTGAAGATTTTCTTAAGCTCTCAGGTATTATTTGTAATGCCCCGTTCCCACTCACGGGAGCCACTCGTGAACAATTACCCGAATTGCCCACCTACTCGCCCTTTGGTGAAGGGTGGACTATGTTTCAACACGAAACGCCCTAGGTGAGAACTAGGCTCGTCCTTCCCTTCCCTCAACCCCAAGATTCACTAGCAGAATTGGGCTTTAACCACTCCGCATTGGCTAAAAAAAATCTCATTAAGATGCCCAATCGCCATTTTCTTACTTATTTTAATTCTTCTTCTTTCAAGAATTCCACTAGGCTCCAAAAATTCACCATTTCAATCAATCCATTGATTGATAACTAATTTTGGAGAAAAAACTCAAAAATTTCCATTTTTTCAAAATTCGGCATTTATCTCAAAAAATGCCCGAAAAATCCCTTTATTTTGAAAATTCATCCAAAAATTTGGCCGACGGGGCCTACTGGGGTGCCCGGGGCTTGCGCGGGCTGGTTGCGCATACCGTGTGCGGCCGTGCGCCCGAGTGCGCGCACGCGGCTGCTGCCTGCTCCTGTTACCACTTTTTTTTTTCTTGGGCTTGAAACCCCAAATTTTCCAGAATTCTTACCCCTCATACATGTATAAAAAACATCCACTTTTCACTTCCCAAAAGCCTCATTTCACTACAAAAATCATTTGATTTAACTCCTTTGGTGCTTCCCACAACACACCAAAAATAAGACTTTCACCAAAACTTAGGCTTTAACATGCCATAAGCCATAATCTCATTTTCAAAGTAGAATCATACATTCCAAACTAAAAATACACCCATGGACTTAAGCTTTAACAAACCTTAACCAACAAAATAAATTACATTACATGAATCCAACACAACAACATAGGGTTCCATAAGCCATAATAAACTCTTGGATCTTCATTCCCATGCCATTCCACTTTGCCTTGACTTTCCCCATGCCTTTACAACCTATTTGTGAGAGTAAAAACCTCATGAGCTATTAAGCTCAATAAGGGTGCAATGTAAAATAAATATGAATATAACCATGTTTATGTATGCCAAATGCATGCAAATGAGGCTAGGCCCATTCATCCTCACAACCCACCAAGGTTTGAGGCATCAACCTATCAACCCCCCCCCCCCCCCCCCACAACACTAGTCCTCCATATGGCCATAGGTCCACTAGATCTCACATCACACAAGTGATAACCACTACATGCAAATGCTACATAAAACATTTATAAACCATACTTACAATACATTGCAAGGCCACCATCTCACGGGGCTATCCCTTACCTTCACATTCTTTGAGCTTTAAATCCTCATCTCAAGAGAGCTCCCATCATCATCTCCCCCCATCTAAGATGGCATTTCGACAAGCAATTTACTTTGCATACAAGCATACTAAAATAAAGAGAAGAAAGAATGAAACTTACCTTGATTTCTACTTCTTTTCCTCTCCATTCTTCCCTTTCTTCTTCATTTCTTTCCTCCATGAGAGACTTCTTCCTATCTCTCTTCTTTCTTCCTTCAAGGCTCTTCAAATGGAAAAAAATTGAGACTAAAACACTCTTTCCCTTTATATACTACTCTCGTCTTGAAATCTCAATTTCAAGACTTCATCTTAGCCCTTGATTTCCATTTGCTTTTTGAGAGAAAATCCCAACCACACAAGAAAGCACAATCCATGTGCTTTTGCCTTGATTAATCTCATCCATTGGATTTTATTCACTTTTCAAGAGAAGATCTCAACCTTCAATTAAGAGGACAATCCAAGTGCTTTTGAAAGCTTTAATCTCAACCACTCATCTCTTTAATATTTGGCAATCCATGCCATTTCTTCTCTTTAAATCCCCACCTTTGGATTTATTCTCTTTTCAAGAATAAGCCTCACCCATTGGATTCTTGAATTTATCCATTTATTTCTCATTTACTCAAATGAGATTATTTTCAACCCATCACATGAGAGACATAAATCCCTTCTTATGCTTTTAAATAAATCCCATATTTTCCAAAGCATTAATGCATGACTAATTTAATTTTTTTTTTGATTTTCTTTTAATCCAACACCATCATGCTTCTCATTAAATGCTTGAAAGACTAAAATCATTTCTTTTGCATTTATTTAATTCTCTTATTTAACTTGGACCACATTAAGCCCTAAGACACCAACCTTGGCTCCCAAGTTCTAATCTCATCCATCCATGTGGCATCACCATATTAATCCATTATTTTAGGGAAAATTAATTACTCTCTCAAATAATTGAATATTTATCATTTTCCCTATTTTCCATAATTTAATTCCTTTATGGAATTTCCCTCCAAATTACCAAAATACCCTTTGTTAATTATTAATCCCATATATCTCCACATAAATACAAAATTGGGATTTAATTTACTTACATCCCTAACTCCACATAAGAATTATTTTCAATTTACCAAAATACCCTTTTTATTGGACTTCACTATCCAAATTACCAAAATGTCCCTCTCATAGGGCACCATTATTCTTAAGGATCCAACACCTTCTCAAGGGCATTTTTGGAAGTTTCTCACTTCCTTTCTCATTTTCTTATCACCAGTAACACCGGGTGTTACATTATTTCACAATGAACCCCACCAGGAATGCCTAAACTGAATGGAGTGTTGAGAGAAGGAATCGAACTTTATTAGATATGGTCCGAAGTATGTAAAGTTGTACAGACTTACCTTTGTTTCTGTGGGGACATGCCCTTCGTACTGCAATATATATCCTAAACAGAGTTCCTTCCAAGTCAATTCCTACAACACCACATAAGATATGGTTTGATAAGAAGCCCAGTCTTAAACATGTTAAGATTTGAGGATGTACAGCTTTTGTGAAAAAGTTTAAATCAGAAAAACTTGAGACACGGTCTTTGAAGGGTAGTTTCGTAGGTTATCCTAAGGATTCCTTAGGATGTGAATTCTACATTCTTGAATTGCAACAAGTAGTTGTTAACATGAATGCCATTTTTCTTGAAAAAGAGTTTATTCAAGAAAGAGGCAATGAAAGGAAAATAGAACTAACCTGAAGCTATGCCTAGAAAAGTACATAGGTGACCAATGTTGGAGAACGTGTCACTGGATATGACTCGCCATGAGAATCCATTTTGGTTATATGTTGATGGAATTCTCATACGAGATGGGTGTAACTAATCCTTGGACCTGAGGTTGTCACGGTCATCTCATAAGAAGACCGGTATGCTTTGACATCGTTTCGATGGGCCTAGATAAAGGCTGCATGTGGGCGATCATTGGGTATATCATGAGGCTTATGGAGATGGGTGTATAACCAAGATGGGACTCGTCTATCCCTTGATAGAGGATGATGTATCCAAGGCGCCTTCGGTGGATATTCACTTTAAATCCATGGCCATGGTGAAGGAGATCAATAAGGAGTTATTGATTTACTTTCTAATTAAGTGAAGATATCTGAAAGACCGAAGAAAAACTCATGTGATCGTTATCAAGCAACACATCGCCATACTTGAGATCACATAAGATACATTGACGAGAGGATCGAATTACACGGTAACCATGCTCGTGAAAGGTTATTTGCGGATTATGAATCCTTCTGAATAATTGGGTAGGCATGATGCCTTGCTAGAGGCCAATCTTGTCTTATGTGTTTGTACCGACACATTGCCAACATATTCGGAAGCCTAATGAGTCATACGCAATAGGCACGGTCCCTGGCTTAAACCAGGAGAGTGGACGTATGGTTAAGTGGGACATTTCGGCAAGAAGTTGTGCCGTCGTAGGTTCTCACGGGAAAAGAACAAACAGACGTAATGACGTCGATATGACGAGAGGTCGTCATAAAGGAAAAGGTTTCCTAAAATAGCAATTGATTAAATTAGAAAGTAGTTTCTAACTTAATGATTAAATTAGAAAGAAGTTTCTAATTTAATAATTTGGGCTTAATTTAATACTTGGGCTAAATAAAGTATTTGGGCCAAATATTAAATTAAATTAAATATTTGAGCTAAATTAGATTTGGGTCAAATATTAAATAATAAATATTATATTTGGGCTAAATAAGATTTGGGCCAAATATTAAATATTAATTATTTGGGCTTAAATTAGATTTGGGCCACATATTTATAAATGAATTTGGGCCACTTTAATTTCTAATTGGACTAGGATTAATGGGCTAGCCCAATCCATGTCCCCTAGGGTTTGGGAAAACCCTAGGAGGTTGCTTCTCTATAAATATCCATTTATGGGTTGCCCAAAATCGTAGTGTTTTTGGTGTCATTTTTCAAGAGTTGAAAAACATATTGCCGTTCACTCTTCCCGTTTCTTTTGGGCATCGATTTGAAACGTGGGTGTTCTTTCACCGTCCATACACAAGCCGCGCAAAGGAGAAGGAGCTAGCACTCCTATTCCGCTCTCCTTGCCAACGGACGCGTGCCGCGTATCACGAGTTAGAGGCCGGACGCTTGGACGGCTCGAATCCGCGAACGACTCGATAATCTAAAGGTTAGATTTATTTATTTGTATGTGAATGATTTGATTTCGACGTTGATCCAATCGCCGGGATCGGGGTAAGTTCAAAAATTTTTAACTACGCTGTTTGCCCCGTAGCGATCATGCTTTACTTTCAAAGAGGACCGACGCGAGCACTTGGGTGACGGGAGCATCGACCTGGGACGATATGCACAGGTTTGTTGGAGATTTATGTTGCCTTTCAAGGCAGCGACAGGTTGGTATGGGACTTGGGTGACGTGGGTCTTGTGTGGCCCCAAGGATTGATACGTGCCTTTATTTACGCTTTTATATTGTGTGGGGTGTAACACCCCGTCTCGCCAGGCGTGTCACTATAAGGGTATTCTCGGGATTTCTTTTTTTTTTTCTTCAAGTTCAACACGCGCGGTGTATCAAGAACAATCTTCACATGCAGTTACAAACCCCGCGAACCCCAGCCTTGCCCGTTTAACTATCAAGATCAATAATCTTAAACTAAACGAGACTTAATAAAACGCAGCGGATACATTAATATCAAACACTGTAGTTCTTACATTGCGTTTCCTTAGCAAAATACGCCATACAGATCAAATGATAACATTGCTAATATACAACTGTTCATTTACAACCTGAGATACGTATTAAAGCCTCCAAATGTTACAACGACTATCACATAAACACCATTAGCTCTCCGGCCTCGTCCTTGACCTCGTAGCTATCCCTAACTGGAACGTTGAATGTTCCAGGGGCATAACCCAGGTTAGATGATGAAACATCTAAGTGAAGGCATGAAACAGTTTATATAATGCATGAAAGACACATGAGCATGGCATACTAAATGACAACATGCATGACACGTCAAACTTAAGAAATTTCCCTGACATACTTAATCCCCGGGTGCCCTACCGTGTCACTCGGTTACCAGTCCCGGATGCCCTACCGTGTCACCCGATCACCAGTACTGGCCCCGGGTGCCCTACCGTGTCACCCGATCACCAAGACTAACCGTGTCTTGGTGATTGCTTAAGTCAGATCATCGCATGCCATGTATGGAGGATGCTAAAAATAGAACAATCATCATTTCAAAATGTAATTAATAGTAAAATTCTATAATTTAATTTTTAAATCCGTTGATACTATAATTTTATGTTTGCTTGGGGAATAAATGGATCGACATTGAAATTGTCTTGTCCCAAGACGCTTTATCTCCAGTGTTAATTCACTATCTCAATTTTTCCCCATATCACACCATACTACTTCACAATTTACTTTCATGCACTGTCTTTACTTTTTTTTTAATAATTGACTTCCTTGTGGATTCGACCTGGACTTACTAGTTTTAAATTCTGTACTACATAAACCTCGTACGCTGGCGAGTGTGACCCCATTTTGTGTGTGTGTGTTTTTAAGGTAGTTAATTTTACGCAACGGTAGGAGTTAAACAACGTATCTAACCTTTGTATCTTTAAGGCCTAAGACTCATCCAGAGTCTCTCGAAGATACCTTCAGGCATTTTAGCCTCATTTGATGCATCTCCCCATAGAGTCTTATCAGCATAACCACGTGCAACATGGGCCCCACCACCAAACCTCTGTAAATACCCATATATTCCACAACAAAAGAATCTTTTTGGATCATTTGACACCCCTATCCCAAAGACTCGAACTCTCAGACTCATATACACTAAGACTTGGGACCCAAAGACTCATACCATAGACCCCACATAACTCTTCAGGATACCCTTATCTCGAACATATAGCATACATGCATGCATACATTTCTGTTTCAAGACATCTTTGTTTGACTTGAGCATCGGAGAGTATGTGTAGGGAAGATCCTCACTTGCCTTCTAACTATCATTATGTTGTAGGATGCTCTCAGAACCAGATCTTAAAAGGTCCCCCGAACCAATTTAGAGACTAGCCCCCCAAAGACTCATCAAGGAATGAGTTCTCTAAAGACCCTAAAGACTCATCTGGAGACCTTCCTAACTCTCCCAAACAATGGATTGAGAACGACACCTACTCTTCCTCTTGTGGTGCCCCAGAACTTGAGTTGTCTCCCAAGACAAATAAATTTAATTATTGTAATCAGACAACAACAGGATGTTAGTTAGTGGAAGGATTATAGTGCACAATAATCGAAAGCCCTAACAGGTGTACTTGAATTATTAACGTCATTGCCATTAGGATTATCTTGACATAACACTACCAGAAAAACGATGTTTTGCGATCGATTTTTTGTGACCGACTTATTCAATCGGTAATTAGCGACAGATTAACAATTGATTTTTAAATTTTATGATCGAATTATTTTTCGTCGCTACTTATGCGACCAATTTTTACCACAAAATTTGCAAATGATTTTTGTTTCGCCGATTCAGCAACGAAAACTACTATCACTAATTTTTTGATCAATTTTGTCCACAAAATTTGTGACTAAATGTTCGATTGGTGGATTTCTAACCAACTTTGCCACTGAAATAAGTCGGTCGGTAATTATGGATTGAATTTGCAATTGAATTTTTTGTCTGAATTTTTTTTTTGTTGAAATATTGAATTAATTGTTAAATCAAAATAAAGAAATTTATGAAAATAATATTAATAAGTAATATACGTTTATAAAAATAAAGTAATTGAGTTATTAAATAATTTATGATGATAATAAAATATTTTACTGTATTGCATCAAATTAATATTTATTTTAAAATATAATTATATTAAGTAATATTTTACATTATTGTATAAAATATTAATTTATTATCATTTTAAGCTCCCCCACCCAAAAACTGTAACGACCTGTTATTCGGTCGGATTATATTAATTTGGGGAATGAATATTTAATTGATTGAGTAATGACATTAGGGCATTGTATGTGTTATTTTTAGATAATGTGACCAAAGTAGAGAGAAGGTGGAAAACGATCAAATGGTTGGTTCTAATGGAAGTGGGATCCATGACTTTGTAAGGTATGTAAATAAACATTTTACGGAATTTGGGATATTAGAAATATTTTAATGTGAATTATGGAATTTTGCTTGAATATTGGACAAAGTTTAATAAATGAAAATGGTTTATAAAGGGTTAATAATAGTATATATATATATATATATATAAGAGGAAAGAGGAGAAAAAGATGGAAGAAATGGAAATTGGAGGGGGCGCTCGTGAGAGGAAGAAAAGGGGGGAGCAACTAGGGTTTCTTCTTCTTCTTCTTCTTCCCTTGGTGATCAAGCTCCAAGAGGGTTTTGGTTTAGTTGAGTGTTAGATCTCCACCATCTTCATCTTCTCTTGCTTGTGGTTTCTCTACTTTGGGTTGAAGAAGAGTGTGGTGGCTTTGGTGGAGCTTCTTCAAGTGGTGTCCCTAAAAGTGGTGATTAAGGCAAGTTCTAACTTCTCTCTTCTCTTCTATACTTTGTGCTTGTTGAATTGATGCTAGAGGTTGAGAACCTCCATGATTTTTGGAGAAAATACATATTGTTGGTTAAGTATGTAAATTTTTCCCCAATTTCATTTATTCTTGTTCATTTCAATTGGACATTGACATATGGTCTTCTTCACCCTATATTTAGTTGGGAATGATGTATTTTTGTGGTTGGGATTGATGGTTGGAAGTTTTGGGTGATTTTGGGGTGTTCCCGGATGGTTCTGTGCATTTCTGGGTTCATTAGTCGACTATTGGGGGTCAATAGTTCACTATTGAGTGAGTTCGTAAGATTAGTTCTCGGCCCAGTCGACTAATGAGTCCTCATTAGTCGACTATCTGTAAGTCGACTCTACACTGTGCACATTCTATTATTTTGGCTATAACTTTTTGTATAGATATCCGATTGATGAACCATTTGAAGCGTTGTAAACTAGATTCGATAGGATTCGATTTGATATATTATATGTATTATTTGGACAATATTTGAAGGGTCTCCCTAGGGTTTAAAGTCATACCAACTAGGATTGGGAGCCAATCCACGATCCATGGAATTTCTTGGTTTGAGTTTTAGGGTCTTATGAATGAATATTATGAGAGATGGTTGAGATGCTTATTTGGAGGTGTGTTTCATGCATTGTCATGTTATGGTATATATATGGGTGTGTTAGCCTAGGTATTGGGTGGAGCTGATTGGCCTCAAGGGTCATGTGTGGTTGCGAGCACCGCCCTTGGAGTGGAGCTATTCGGACCCAATGACCTTTTGGCATTTGAAGTGGTTGTGACCTTGGGTGGGAGCTGACTATCCTTGAGGGTTAATTGTGCTCACGAGCACTACCATAGGAGTTGAGCTGTCTGTCCCCAAGCGTCCATTGCTAATTGTACAAGCTAATGGGAGTTATATGTGTGCATATATTTTCTTTGGTTTGTGGGGCCGGTGTGCGTGACTTATTGGGCTTTATTCCTTTTCCTTATGGCGAATTACTTATGTTGTAATCGGATCTTCATTATCTTTCATTGTTATGTTTGCTGGGCCTTGTGGCTCATTCTCTCGCTTCTTACATCATTCCAGGAAAAGGCAAAAGTAAAGTTGAAGGCGAGTCTAGCAAAGGTGGATCTCCAGGGACGTAGCTGTGTACAGAGATTACTTAAAGACAAGGTCATTAGCAGTCTTTTGTTGTATTACTAAAAACTTGTCAATCCCCTATCTTTTGAAAGCTATGTGTATATCGTTGTGATCATGGCTTGGGGGTTTTATGTCTAATGGAAGCTTAGAACTTGTGTACTTATGTCATGAATGGATGTGCCTATATAGTGAATCAAGAAGTGTTTATAAATGTTCTTATTTGAGATGTTTCTATATCATTCTACTGATGACCTCCTCACGGATCCTCTATGCTAGCCGAGGCTCCAAGTGGTGGGCCGTCACAAAAACTATCCAAATAAATAAATAAATAAAAGTGGGTTTAAATAATGTTCAAATCAAATGTAACAGATTTAAGTGTTAGCAACAAATGAAATTTTCAGCAAAAGTTTGCATTCTCTCTCTATATTATATATATAAATTTATTATCAATTTGTTTACACTCTATGAAATAATTTTTTACCACAACACTTAGCAATAAATATAAACTCACTATATTATATATATATATATAAAGGTGAGTTAAACCCTTACCAGGCTTAATAGGCCTATTAAACCCGTATCGGGATGAATACTATATTATACATATAAAGGCAGGTTAAACACTGATTGGGTTTAATAGGTCTATAAAACCCGTACCGAGTTAATTCTATATTATACATATAAAGGCCAGTTAAACCTTGATTGGGCTTAAAAGGTCTATTAAACCCGTTAAGGTATAATACCTCTGGGTTTAATGTGCCCATTAAACCCAGAATGAGTTTAACCTAGCAAATCAACCTGGAACAAACAAAATTGGCATTTTTCTTCTTCTTTTATACACATGTACAAATAATTTTGTACATGTGTATAGTTCATCCACAGGCATGTGTACAGAAATCAGCGTTTTGGACAAGAGCTCGCTAAATATATTGATTACATATCAGCATAATATACATTTTACATATGAACAAATTACATATACCAACTACATTGCTATGCATATACAAAAACATATGAACAAATTACGAATTTCATATACAGTCAAGTATCAACTACTTTGCTATGTCTATACAAATACATGGCAACCTGCTACGGAAGGTAGGCATTTCATCCTCGCTTTGATTTGTTACCCACCGATCCTCGATATGCCTCATGACGTCATTGATGCACTTAATAACGTACACTCCGCAACTATTCCTGTATTAGAAATAACCAAATTCTGTCAAACTTCAAATGACAAAAACAAACATTTGACTCAATAATAAATTAAATACTCTATTTTAATTCAGTACCCATCCGGTTATTGAGGCAGCTTCACCATGCTGGGATTGAGTTGCTCTAACGCCCATTCTTTATGTGGAGTGGCAACTATGGAGATATGTTCATAATATCCACTGTGAGTCAGGAGAATGGGTAGGAGTTTCACCAATGGCTTGATACTATTGGCCCTGGGCCTCCTACTTTCCTTCTTAGTCACCATGGAGTCGTACATAACAACCTTGCCCTCTTTCAGGAAAATCATGGCTACGACTCAGTGTGAATTATTCCCCAGACTGCATGGGATCAAGACCTGCATATTTTTAGAATACATTAGTCAGGAGTTAATCCATCAATAAAATAAGTGAACACTTACGAAGTCCACTGTCTACCAAGGCCTTAGTCTTATCATTGACACCACGAATATGATCACATATTCCATCTGGGACCTTTGCCTTAGCAGGCAACATAACACACTTGCCTACGAATTTCTCAATCTGCCACTTATTCAAAAGTGCCTGGAGAGGAGAAAAATGTTATATTTTCTTTAGACCAAATATAGATGCAACAAAAAAAAGAGTAACCTAAGATTTATGTTTAGCACTCACAAATAGGATAGTGGGCATGATAGCGTATTTCGTATTATATATAGTATGAGCCTGTGTATCTCTTAGTCATCGGACGCAACACAAGTAGCTGTCAATGTGAGTCCCTTATATCCAGGCTTTAACATCCTCTATTGAACGCAAGTCACTAGGTAATAAATGGGCAATGTAACCTGTGTCACACCTACAATAACCAATAATTATTATAAGCTTGAGATTGTATTACCAATGTAAATAGAATAATAATTAAAATTTTTCCTAACATTTTATACTTACTTGATGTCTTTTTGCAATTGTATGTAGTCAGTGTAGCCCTCAGGGGGATTAAGATCATCGACCCCCTGTTGGTCCAGGTGATGCTCGGCTACTTCAGCCGCTATCTGCATCACCATGCCCTCTACACTATCTGGGCTAGGAACAGGAACATTCTTTCCTATCTTTGTAACGCCCAAGATTTTTAAACTGAAATATAATGTAATACTTGGGATTTTATTTTAGCTTCTAATACTTGAGGAAATATGTCCTTTCAAGGGATTATAGAAGCCTTGAGACAAAGGTTCAGCTTTTGAGCCAGTGGCAAAATCGTAAATATTGAGGTTCGGGTAAAAGTGTAATTTATCTAAAAATTAGGGGTATTAGCGTAATTAGTCCTTTCTTCGGGGACTAAAATGCAATTAAAAATTGGGCTAGGGACCAAGTTGAAAAGGGTCTAAGTGCAATTACCTGAAAAGTTTGGGCCAAAGTGTAATTCTTGAAATATTTTTCCTAAGGGCATTTGGGAGATTCAAGAAAAGCCTTATAAATGATTTTAGAGATAAGGATGAAGCCTCATGATGATATTAGAGATAAGATGAAGGCTCATGATGACTTTAGAGATAAAGATTAAGCCTCATGATGACTTTAAGGATAAGATTTGATATGATTTGGATAAGATTTGATAAGATCTTATTTGGATAAGATTTGATAAGAATGATTGTAGAATATCTTAGAAGATATGGAATGATTAGAGAATATTTTAGAAGATTTGAAATGATTGGAATATCTTGAAAGATTTAGAAAAGATTTGAAATGATTGTGACTTACTTGGTGACCAAGTTTCCAAGCCTATAAATAGGGCTCATGGCTAAGAGTTTCCTCATTCTAAGTTGGAATAAATTCATGCTAGACGGGAGTGCTTCGAGCTTTTTGTAAAGGTGAAGCCTTCAGCATTCAAATCTCATCAAACCAAGTTAAGGTAAGTACATTATGAACTATTTATGATGTTTAAGCATGACTATGAACTATGTTATGTGGTCCCTCATATTATGTTATGTTCACGCAAGTTTCGGGACTGGAGCTCGGTAGCGCTACGCACGAGGGTTCTTACCCCTGCAAGTTGGTGGAACCTCTCGTGTCTCCATACGATATGTTATGTTATGTCATGACTTGTTTAAATACATATGATGGTTCTCTTGTACTTACTGAGATTTGCATAATCTCACCCCCCTTATGTTTCCCCCTCCCCCAGGTGAGCATGAATGAGGAGACGAAACAATGTTTTATAGGGTTGAACTCTGATCTTTTCCTATATGTATGCCATAAAGCATGTCTTGGAATTTTATTTGATTTAAAGGAAGTATGTTTTTGGTTTTAAGCTTCGGACATTTTTATATGAATATTATTATCATTAAGCACGTAAGTAAGTTACGGGTGTCACAATCTTAGTCGATGTTAAAAGTGGCACTGTCTTCTCACCCTCCATCGACGACGATTTGTTTTCGTCTACCATGTCCACCATGACATCAACCTTACTCATCTTTCGACGTCGAGTGTCTTCAGTGTATGGTGGCCGACGACACTACGACTGTAACGACCCGTTAGGGGGTCTAGGTGTTTTCGAGTATTTTATTATGGGCTCAAAAAAAAAAATTTTGCTTTAATTAATTGAGGATTGAAAATATTTTTTTTATGAAATAAAGTGTAAGTGGAAATAAGAATTTAGTAGCCCATCTAAATGGGATCCAAAAATGTGGGGAAAGTCCAAGTGGATTGGGCTATTGTGATGTGTTCAAAAGTTTTAATTATATTGGCTTGGATTATGATAATTTATTTGGGTTGATGAGTTGGGCCATGGAATAGCCCACGGTATGGGCTGAGCCCAATTAGGAAATGAGATTTGAAATTTTTGAAAGAAAATAATCACAAAATAAATTGGCCATCAAATGCCAATAGTGCCCTTGGTCTTTCTTTTGACTACTATAAAGGTGAGGGGCAATCTGGTAATTTGACAGGATGCAGCATGCAAGCCTGTAACCCTCTCCTTTTTCCCTCTGTTGCGCCCGAAGCTTTCCTCTTCCATGTAACCTGCCAACGTCTAGCTTTTTTCACCTGCCATATCTCATTCTTCATTTGCATCTTTTTATTTAACATTTCATCATAGCACTTCATCTTCTTCTCCCACTATCTGTTGCGTCTGGAGCTTCAAGGCAGAGTCCTAGCTTCTCTTTTGTTGGAGCGACTCCATCAGGCAAGTTCTTCTTGCACTCATCCTTTATTTCGGTGCAAGTTCTCTTATTATTTCTTGTTCCCGTGCGAGTCCCTATCTCTTAGCCTTGTTAAATTAGTCACTGTGAGTGATTATATATGCTTATATATATAGATATATAAACGTCTCTTGCTGTATGTGATGCCCCTTTTGTTGTTGTGTCTTTGGATTCTCTACTTGTTTTGTCATGGTCTCATTGATGTCTCTTTGGGGTTTAAATCATCCCAAGTTTCTTTCAGGAATGGCATTTATACAACTAGAAAAGAATGATGAACTTTGTTCGTTCTACATTTGAAAGAACAGTGTATTACATGTACATATATATATATATATATCTATACGGGGATCTTATTTGAATGATTCTTGAGAAGTCATGTGAGTAACATTTGAAGGGTGTGTGTCTCATCCGAGCGAGTTGTATAAGGGTAAAAGAATGTGGATAGCCTCATCTAAGAATATATATAAAACCCATCAAATGCTACACTCAAAGATAGTCATATCTGGACAAATTGCAATAGCAGCAACTTCAAACCCAATTTCGACCTTCATGAGTCCCGAATCTCTTAAAACTCAAAACATGTAAGTTGTAGATATTTTTCTTAGCTTTCCATATCATCTTGAATCAGCTCAATCGGAGCTCAGACGAGAAAGTTATGCCCTGTTTACCAAGCAATGTTGAATCTGTCCACAATAGTCCCATTCGAATGAGATCCGAACGAGTTCCTCCCTCATTCGAATGAATTTCATGATTTACTGTTCATATTGCTGTGATTTTTGTCTAATATTCGAATGCAACAGTGCCCTCATTCGAATGAATTTCCCTATCATTCGAATATGTTAGAAGTCATTCGAATGTGCCTCTTAAACTTGCGATTTGCTGTAACAGTTCTGACCATGCTTCATTCTTTTAGGTATATCTTTCTGTGATGATATCCGATTTAAGATCCGTTTGATGCGTTGGAAAATAGACTTCATAAGCTTCGATTCAATATATTATTTGAATGATTTGGTTATGTTTTGGGCCCGTATCAACCCGATTAATTTCTGTCATGAAATCTGTTCGTGTAATCCAACCACCTGGTGTTCTTGGGCCTATAACTTTCTCTTCCCATTTCCAAATTGAGATCCGTTGGTTGGGTTATAAACTAGACATTCTAGGCTTAATTTTGATATATTACCCGTATTATTTGGCTTTAAATTGAGTCTGTAATGGCCCCGTCATTCTTGGAAAAAAATCTAAAAATTTTACTGTTTGAATTGCCTATATATATATCATAAGCCCATTCGAATGGCTGGGCTGCCATTCGAATGGTGCGCCCTTAATCCTGAAGATCCATTCGAATTTCAGCTGTCCCATTCGAATGCCCTTGACTTATCCGAATGATACTCTCAGACCCTATTTGAATTGATCTGCATATATGCATATAACTCATCCGAATGCCTCTTAACCCATTCAAATCATACTCACCTACATTTATATACGTCATTCGAATTGCCTCACTGTTTCATTTGAAACCCCTTGCATATGTACCTTATAACCATACGAATAACCCCAACTGTATTTGAATACCATGCCTTAAATCCAAATACCTTTGCTGGCCTTTGAATATCACACTCCAAATTCAAATGAACTTTATACATGCTTATATATATATATACCTATTAAATAGCAACTTAGCACGGTCATCTTCTGGAAATCAAATTGCCTTAAGCTATACACTCTTTTAGCAAATCAAAGCCAAATCTGATAGTAAATAAGAATATGCAAGCGTGACAATGGTAAGTGTATTGAATGCAATTTATCTATTTTAAATGATCCCAAAAATATCCAAATTATGAGATGCCTTAGTGAAATTCCGTTTAAATATTTCTCAGAATATGGTCATCAAATTAAACACTCACTGTTTGTGTAAAAGATCAATACTAGCTTGTCAATGAGCAAACACGCATGGCGTGGTATTTTAATTGCATGGGGACTAATCATGAAATTGAGCTATGAGCACGAATGCAAGTAAATGCATACTGTCACTGGTTAAATGAAGTCACAAAATATCATATGATGGGAAAAATAGTTATTAAATCTATAATACTCCTCAATTGGCGAATCAAGATTTAACCTTCAATAGCATTTCTCAAATTATTCCGATATTATAACTCACATGAATCATTTGTGTCAAAGGTTACATCTTGAATGTGGAAAATGTTGAAGTAAGATATGTTGAATCTATTTGATGATGGTAAATACCTGGTATGGGTAAGTGGTGTTGAAAGTATGAATATTGAGGAAATAGAAATTTAAATGCATGTGATTGGAAAATGCATTCATGTTCATGTTATGTATATATTTTGCGCACCTATTATTTTGCGCGGAGGGAGAAAGGGTACCCTAGAGCACCTGACGCGGGACGAGGTGGCCATAGCCCGGTAGGTTGGCTCCATATTTATTTGTGAGGTTATATGAAACTTATGCACTTTTGCATGCATTGATTTATGGCTTGAGAGCCGGGAAAATTCATGTTGATAATGAAATAATGCACTTTTGCATGCATTGATTTATGGCTTGAGAGCAGGGAAAATTCATGTTGATAATGAAATAATGCACTTTTGCATGCATTGATTTATGGCTTGAGAGTCGGGAAAATTCATGTTGATAATGAAATAATGCACTCTTGCATGTATTGATTGATGGCCTACGAGCCTGTGAGAATTAATAATGACATCGAAATTTTATGCACATTTGCATAGTGATACATGGTGACATGATATATTGAGTTGAATTGATAATTCATGAATTATGAATCTTGTATATAATTGTGGAGTCCTTGATTACTCTTCTTGGTGTCATAATGTTCTTGGATCCTATATATTGTTCATTGTTTCTCGAACTTGCTGAGCCTTGTGGCTCACTTGATCTTCTTTTCCATTCCAGGTAAGGGAAAGACGTTTATTAGGGGCGAGTCCAGTAGGACTGCAGCCCAGGGATAGTGGTGTACAGAGACGCGTCCTAGCTTCAAAGATCCTAGTTAGTTATTTGTGATGTTTATAGTGATGAGGATTTGTTATATTTATTGGCATTTGAGCCTCTTAATATTTTGTATGGCCATCGAGCCTAGAGGTATGAGATATTGAGAATGTAATTAAATCTCATTTAAACTTCCGCTGCTAGAAATGAAATGAGTTGTTATGTGAGTTCAGTTTTATTCTATATCATTTATGTAAGGACTTTCTTTCGAGTATTCGGAAGCGGGCCTTACAACGACAGTAATCGGTCACTCACAGTTCATTCGCCTCCCATAACCACTTTCTTTTGAAATTGTACAAAATACTATCCGTTACATAATAGTACGTATTTCATAATAAAATATAAATAAAAGTGAAGTTAGAGCTTACTCCAGATTGAGATGTCCAGTCCTCCACATCATCATGAGCTGGATTTACCTGATGACCATCTCTTTGCTCCTCATTACTATCCTTGATGTGTTTTGGGGAATTGTCAATAGGTGGGACGCCTAGATGAGTAAGTAGTGCTGCCTGCACCCTACCTACTTGCCTCAGTCTCCTCTCTGCCCCCGTCATCCGTGAGCTCATTCGACTCATTTCCATATCAAACCCATCCAGTTGAGTGCTAATTTTCCTAGTCTCCCCATCCATCCTATGCAACATCTCCAACGTGAAGGTCAGCATCTCGATGATCTGCAAAATGAAAAAAAAAAAATTACAACAGTAAAAAACAATTGTAAACACTTACAAAGAATTACAAATCAAAAAATATTTTATAATAAAAATAATATCCTAGCATACTGTCCAAGGTGGGTACTAGGAGGGGATTCTACCTCATGTTGACACTTTGACTTCTTCTCTCTGTGTTGAGCCTCAGTGTAATGACTTTAAATTAGGTCTAGGTGTTTTTAATATTTAATTTTAACTCAAGGGCATTCTAAATGTGGGTCAAAGTATTCTAACAATTTATTTTGATGGCATAAAATGATTTTGGATTAATATGAAATTTTCTTAGTTCATTTGATCATGAATTTAAGTGTATGGGTCTAATTTTTAAGAATTTGGGAAATTAATGTTTTGGACTCCATTTAAATCGTTAAATGAGTTCATGGGTTTATCAGATGAGTTAAATAAATTGTTGGGTTGGTCTTAGGCCCAATGGTAAAAGAGATTTAAATTTTATTATGTGAATAAAAAAAAAGAAGAAAAAGAAATTAAAATAAAAATAGTCCCCAAATATCAAAAACGCCACAAAAAGCTTGTTTGTTACTAGAAAAAGAAGGGGCAAATTAGTCTTTTACGGGGGGAGGGGGGGGAGAGTGCAGTCCAGCAGCCTTTTTCTGTTGTGTCTTTTTACTTTATGCTCAAACCATAACCCCATTTTTTCAGCGCCTATATACCCATATGCCCCCACTGTTGCATTGTTTTTCTTCTCCATTCACTTGCTATGTGTTTCCGTTACTGGTTGTCCTGCTTAATTCTATCCCACAAGTGGACGGATCGTGACAAGTAATACAGTGATGAATAGAGTGTCGTACCCACGAGTACTAACTTTTGACCTTTACTCTAACTGATTTAACCTTAACCTAACACACACATTAACAAAGACTTCAACTGTAATGAAAACTAATTTACAAATAAAAGATGCAAACAAAACAATTTCTTTGATTCAAAAACTCTCAAAGTTAAGGCACTAGGGTTTGTGAATCCACCGTGGCCTTCTATGATTCAATTATTCATTACTCGGGTCTTGCTATTCCTTATCTTAGGTTGAAAATCGATGATCCAATTACAACCAAAAGCCTCTCTCGATGGTCATTTAGTTCTATGTATATATATGAGATTAACTATCTCTAGTCAACCTTCGAACATATAAACATGCATTCAATCATGAAGATCATCACAAAATGATTTCATAGGGCATAATGGTATCTCTACCTATTATAGGACCCTACGTTGTTTACTACCATGTCTAATCCGTATTGAATCTCTCGAAAGCAATACAAATCACAAATACGGTTCAATGGTGATCAAGCATTAAAACAACATTATGAACATAACAAACAATCAACCCGAATGGATAAGAAAATAGAAAATCGGATAACTTTAAATCAAACCATTATAAGTCGAGGTTTCATCATTCACCCTAGCTATAAACACTTAGCAATGCATTCTTGCAATCAAAAGAAAAAGAAAAGAATGGAATCCATAAAAGAGAATTGAGAAATAAAAGAAAAATACAACCCAAGAGTATAGTCTTCAATCTTCCGTCGACTCCTATTTTATCCAAAAACGCCCAAATCCCTTAAGAATAAGTCTTTATATAGTGCTTTTTAGGTTATCAAAGTCCTACACCTTGAAGGAGTCTATCCCTCTTTGATTTGGATTGAAACGGGCTTAAAACGGCCTTTCCACGAAGCTTTGAACCCTATCGCGGTCCTACCGCGGTATGCTTGTTGCTGCAAACCCATGAGCTCCAAATAGCAATTCCTAAAGCGGTCTTACAGCGGTATGCATTCCGCTGTAGGACCGTGAGCTCCAGAAACTAAATTGTACAGCAGCCCTATAGAGGTATGCATTCCGCTATAAGCTGCTAGCCTTCTTCTTTTGCCTCTTGCTTGATCATCTTCCACTTTTTGCTCTTGATACTCTTTTGCTTTCTTTTGAATTGATACCCGACCTCCAAGCTTTATTTCAACTCCCATTATGCACTAAAATCACTCTTTTTGCTCCATGTCTGCTTTACATGTAATGTGTACCTATATTGACAATATTAAGCCCAAAATGAGTAGCAATCATATTCATTGTGTAACGACCCGTTAGAGGGCCTAGTATTTATTTAGAATTAGTTAATTAATTATTGAAGTAATT
This sequence comes from Diospyros lotus, assembly GCF_014633365.1. Lineage (NCBI taxonomy): Eukaryota > Viridiplantae > Streptophyta > Magnoliopsida > Ericales > Ebenaceae > Diospyros > Diospyros lotus. The sequence goes on from NC_068338.1 coordinate 10,791,538, forward strand.
AATTAAGAGGATTTTCCTTTTAATTATTTAATATGGCAATTTAGATTTTTATTGAGTAAATAGCATTTAATTATTTATTTATTTTTGAAATTAAATGCAAGGACTTGAAGGTCATTTAAGAAGTTGTTATCAATTTAATTAGTTAATAAAAGTTATTATGAGAATGGGAAGTCCATCCGAGAAAGGGTTTTGGATTTATGGAGTCTCCTAGTTGTATTAGGAGAATGAGATGCCCTAGGGTTGCTCTCTTTCTCTCTCTATATATATATCTTCCCATAGCATTGAGTTTCTTCACGCCGTGGAGATTAGAGATCGCATAGAAGAAGAAAATAAGTCAAGAGCTATTGCAGTAACAGTGAGTAGCATAACAGTTCGATTAGTAGCATTCGAGTTCGATCAGAGAGTTTAAGGTAAGTATTCCATCCTTGTAATCCATTCTTTCGAGATTATAGTTCAGTGATACCCTCAGTTGATTCAAGATTCTTAGTGTAATTCAGATTAATACAGTTAGTATGTATGTATATATTTTTCATGCATATACAGTGAGTTCAAGCTTTGCATAGAAGGCTCTCGGGAGATTATTGAGTCAATTAAGAAGATCATAAGGCAAATATCCTTCCCCTGTAATCCTTTCTTACAGGTCTTGATTGAGTTTGATATCATATTTCTAGAATTGAATCAGTTCCAGTGCATGTATATCTATATATATGTGCGTTACAATGAGTTATACCAGTTCAGTGCATGTTATAAATATATATCTACATGCGTACAGTGAGTTCACAGCAGGCATGCATAATTTCTTTCAACGATTCTCATCAATATTGTCGTTGAATCATTCTCAAGTTTGTTTGGAATCAGTTGGGATTTGTTTTCTCAAGTTTTCTTTCGGAATGGTGTAGTAATGCTAAGTTTGTAATTCAAGATATCATCTCTGTTCGTGAGTTTTATGTCTGATAAGATTCCAGTCATTCGAATGAGTCTTGAGTCATTCGAATGAGTTCCAAAGCATCCGAATAAGTTTCAGTGTTATCGTAAGCTTTTCCCTTATAATATTCCAGTCATTCGAATGAGTTTTTGGGTCATTCGAATGAGTCATGTGATTATCATATCATTCGTATGAATTTTTTAGGTTTTTTGACTGTCATTCGAATGAGCCTTGTTGTCATTCGAATGAGCCCTTGAAGATGTGAATAAGTTGTTGTTTTGTGTAGCTTAGCATTCAAATGAGCCTTCTTGTCATTCGAATGATCTTCAAATTGATTCGAATAAAGTTACTGTTGCATTCGAATGAGTCAAGTTTTGCCAGTTCAAATGTTGGAAATTTTCAAAATTCATTCGAATGAATTTGAGAGTCATTCGAATGAGTCCCAGATCAGATCCGAATAGCCTTTGAATATCATCTATCATTCGAATGAGCCTTCTGTCATTCGAATGAGTCTCTGTCATTCGAATGAGTTTTCTGCCATTTGAATGAGCTTGCTGAAATCCTTTTTTTTTATTCGAATGGGCTGCTTTTTCATTCAAATTGCCTCCTTAGACTTTTTCAATCATCCAAATAGTATCAAATGGCATCCAGATAGCTTCCAATAAATTCTTGATTCAAGTTTGAAATTTAATATAAATATTCAATTATTCAAATATTGAATTTTTATGCCAAGATATCATAAAATCCAATATGCCATGCCTATACTTAGAAATTCCAGAATATTTGAATCACAATATTTCTAGTAAAAATCATATACCATGTTTAGCAGTTCATTATGACATGGTCAACATTATTTTGTGAGATTATGTGCATACACATTGTATGAGCATTGAGCATGACTTATGTGGAGCACTACATATCGTGTGCCAGCATTTATATGAGCATTGCATTATGTGCGCCAGGCGGCTTGTCCGCGGGGATCCCACTAGTATCAGTACAATTATATCTCAGTTATGAGTTGCTCGCCTGATGTCGACCAGGGAGCTAGGGGCATATTTCCCAAAGTATGTGCTTATAGTTTTTATGTTTGCAGGACTCAGATCAGTCAGGTATGTGTTACAGTTATGTGGGCCTATGGGCCAAAGTTGCATACCTGCATTTAGTTTACAGCTTATGTGCATTACATCTTATAAATGCCATCCAGTGATTATTATATCTCTCAGTACAAGTTCAGTAAGTATTTTATCAGTATCGATATTCTTCGATTCAGCTTCAGTTATTCTTTCCAGTTTATTACTTGCTGAGCTTTGTAGCTCACCTTGTACTCTTCACCATTCCAGGTCCTAGTGGGGGAGTACCAGATGTGGGGCCTAGCAGCAGTGCCCAGTAGTATGTGTACGTGGAGCCGCTCAAGACCAAAGATGTCTGGGAGTTGTTAGTTTGTTAGTTAGTGCTTGATCAGTTTAGATTCATTTTATTCTCCAGTTTAGGGAATTTCCCTTAGATGCAATTATGATTTCAGTTTTTTGTTGACTCAGAGTCTTATTACAGTTAATTGATATATACAGTATTGGTATCAGAATTCAGTTATCAGTCATTTTATTTTATTATCCCCAGTAGCACCTCTTCTCGGGCAGTTCTAGGAGAGGGGGGTGTTACACATGGAATAATTAAATGCTAAGCTTGAACCACTAAATAAAAGTGCAAAATATGCTGATCAGTTGAGTTTTGCGCATTTCATCAGGCAAGTTCCTCTGTTCATAATAGTTATTATTGTCTCTGTTGTTGCTGCAAGTTCTTACGCAGCCTCTTTAACTTTCAGCAAGTTTTCTTACACTATTTTTCCAAGTTTTTAATCTCCATCGTTAACCTCTATTCCAAACTCGCTATATATATATATACGTATCAACATGTTTATTCATTATGGAGTTCTTATTCAACCAGGAATGTCCCTATGTAGATATATATATATACATAGAACGTTCTCTATACCAATGAGTTCCTTCTTCACCTATGCTTGTCCATATATATATATATTGCGTTGTATGCAATGAATGTTGGTCTGTGGATTATAAATTTTGAAACATTGTGTTTTGACTTTCCGATTGGTTTTGGGTCTCATTGTGGTCTCTAATGGGGTCTCGTTTCACCTTGAGTTTCCCTTCTATGAATGGCATTTTTTTTGGGTTGATGAAGATACGAGGATTTACTCATTTCTGTATCTATATAAGCTGGTCATCCAATGCCATAACCACAAGCTCGCTGAACCCATCCGATATAAGACCCAGCTTGCTCCATTTATAATTCCCCCATGCCTTTTTGAATCTTACATATATATATATATATATATACATACACGCGTTCGGCCATGGATGCCCTATTCCAAGCAAAACCCATATATATATATATATATACGAACAGAAATGACTCCCCTGTTTTAGTGGAGCAAAACCAATATATATATATATAAACGAATAGCTTCATTGTTGATCCAGCCGAGCAACACTTATATATATTTATTTATATATATACACTTTCATCCATTTGGTCCCTTGCTCCAGCCGAACAATCAGTGACCATATATATATATATATACGTATATACATCACTTAGCTACCCCATTCTAGCTAAACCACCGTTACCTAATTCGACTGCTTCCCCGTCCCAGCTGGCCTATTTATATATATATATATATATAAACATGAAAGGGTGGTCGGATGAGAGCTTTTTCCCCTTACTGTTACATTTGACTATCCCCCCTGGCCATATTCGATCCACCTATTTATAGGTTCATATACACGCTAGTAGAGAGAGAGTGAGGGCATTAAAGCCCAAGAGAAAATAGATTATTAGATTTTATTTTATTCTAATGTAAGATAATTTTCTCATATTGTAAAGGTGGACTTTTAGTACATAAGCCTTCTTCTTCTTTCTTTAATTATACTTATATATATATATATATATTTGTATACGCATGTTTAACACTCATTTAGCCTCTGTTTTGTTTTAATATCTTTACATGCTATCAAATATGTAAACCCACTTTGAGCGCAAGCCAAATAATATAAATAATATATATATATATACACATGTTAAAGCACCCACTATAAAGAATTGAAGCCCACCCAAATAAAATAATATATATATATATGTTTATGTATATATATGTACTCACCCATTGTATTTTTCCATGGGCATAACTTATCTATTAAATAATTTTGAATATGCCCAAATTTATGAGAATTCATATCAAAATTTTCCTTACTTTTTTTTAGTCATTAGTTATGGTCAGTAAATTAAATGTGTGTGTGTAAAAGTTAATAGACCTAATGTGCTTGATGTGGTTCTTTTAGCTGTATGGGAACTCAAATCATAAATTTGAGACTATTAGTGAAAATATACTTGTCATCAATATGTGATATTAAACCATGTGGATACTTATTTATGCATTCGAGAGCAAGGCATCAAGGGTGGTAACCTTGCATGATTTCATAAATGGCATGTCAAAATATGATATATATGCTATTATTATTAAACTTTACGCACCTATTATTTTGCACGGAGGGAAGGGTACCCTAGAGCACCTGGCGCGGGACAAGGTGGCCATAGCCTGGCAGGTTGGCTCCATATTGAATGTGAGTTTTTTATTCTCTTGATGCACTTTGGCATATGTTGTTTAATGACTTGCAAGCCTACGAGACTTCATTCTGATACTTAATTTTATATGCACATTTGCATAGTAAAATATGGTGTCATGATACATTTAAATTGAAACTGATAAAGTCATAAATTACGAATCTTGTATGAAACTGTCGAGTTCTTGATTACTCTTTTTGGTGTCACCATATTCTTGATTCTTGTTCGGGACTAAGGCCTAGGGATAGTGGTGTACGGAGACACGTCCTATGTAACACCCCCTCTCCTAGAACTACCCGAGAAGAGGTGCTACGGGGAAAAATAAAATAAATTGACTGATAAACTGAAATCTGATACCATAACTGAACATCTCAATCAACTGGAATAAAAGCTTTGAGTCAATACAGACTGGAAACCATAAACTTTGTCTAAGGGACAATCCCTCAACTGAAATGTAAAATAGATCTAAACTGAGAAAACACTATAAACTCAATAGACTCCCAGACATCTTTTATCTTGAGCGGCTCCACGTACACACACTATAAATCACTGCTGCTAGGCCCCACATCTGATACTCCCCTGCTAGAACCTGGAGGGGTGAAGAGTACAAGGTGAGCTACAAAAGCTAAGCAAGTAATAAGCTGGAAAGAATACTAAAGCTGAATCGAAGAATATCGATACTGATAAATAACTCACTGATCTTGTACTTAATAATCACTGTCTGATTGCATTCATAAAAATGTAATGCACATAAACTGTAAACTAAATGCAGGTATGCAACTTTGGCTCATAGGCCCACATAATCTGATAATACATACCTGTCTGATCTGAAACCTGCATACATAAAAACTGTAAGCACATACTGTGGGCAAAGCCCCTAGCCCCCTGGTTGCCACCAGGCGAGCAACTCATAAACTGAGCTGAAACTGAAACTGATGGGATCCCCGCGGACAAGCCGCCTAGCGCGCATAATGCAATGCAATGCTCACATAAATGCTGGCACACGATATGTAGTGCTCCATATAAAGTCATGCTCAATGCTCATACCAAAATGTATGCACATAATCTCACAAAATAATGCTGATCATGTCAAAATAAAATAATGCTGAACATGATATGATCTTCATCTATATATTGGAATACAAAGATTCTATGAATTATGATTTATGGTATGGGTATGATTAACTTGTCATGTTCTGGCTTATGAATTCAATGTTGGAAGGTATTGAATACATTGATTGAATTAAACTTGAATTAGGACTCACTGGAAGCTAAATTAAATTTCTGGAAAAGTCATCCGGATATCAGAAAGGATATCAGGATAAGAAGAAAGACATCCAGATATGAAGAAGGCTCATCCGGATACACTGACATTCAAAGAAGAAGCTATTCGGATATGCTGGGAAGTATTCGGATATGAACTAGGACATCCGGATATGATTTTGGTCCTCCGGATATCTCACTGATGCATTCAGATATAACTGGGGACTATTCGAATGAAAAATTCAACTTTTGAGGAAGGCATCCGGATATCAGGCGAGACATCTGGATATTATCTTGACCTTTTTGGATGTATAAACAAGCCATTCGGATATCATACTTGAAGAACTTTAGATACATCCGGATACGATACAAGGTATCCGGATATTAGAACTTAGAGTAATAGAACTTGCAATCCAAAATGGATAAGGATTAATAGAACTTGCAATCCAAAATGGATAAGGATTACTGGAACTTGCAATCCAAAATGGATGAGGATTAATAGAACTTGCAATCCAAAATGGATTAGGATTACTGGAACTTGCAATCCAAAATGGATAAGGATTAATGGAACTTGCAATCCAAAATGGATAAGGATTACTGGAACTTGCAATCCAAAATGGATGAGGATTAATAGAACTTGCAATCTAAAATGGATTAGGATTACTGGAACTTGCAATCCAAAATGGATGGGGATTAATAGAACTTGCAATCCAAAATGGATTAGGATTACTGGAACTTGCAATCCAAAATGGATAAGGATTAATGGAACTTGCAATCCAAAATGGATAAGGATTAATAGAACTTGCAATCCAAAATGGATTAGGATTACTGGAACTTGCAATCCCAAATGGATGAGGATTAATGAAACTTGCTCATAACTTCACTGTTATACGCATATATATATATATACGTCTCTGCTTACTGATATAAAATCTAAGAACTCAATGAAGAACTAGAATAATCTGAAAAACTGATATAAACCTGTAATGGAAGGGATTACAGGAAGAATACTTGCCTGATAGAACTCTCTGATCGAACCCTGGAGCGATCCTGAAGACTCTAGCAAGCCTCTGCTATCTCTTGGCCTTTCTGTTCTTCACATAATGTGAAGAAAAGCTAAGCTATGGGCTCTATATATAGACATAAAGTCCTAGATCCCTTTCCTTTTATAACTTGGAATCCCTCTCCCAATTGAACTTTGAGACTCTCAAAACCTTCTCCTATTGGGACTAGGAGACTCTTAATCCAATTCCATCTCATACATGGATTCTCATTCTTCTTTAAATACATAGTCCCACTTAATTAATAATAATACAAAAATTATTATTAAAACTCTCAAATAATAATAAAACTCCAAAATTACCTTCATGCCCTTGCATTTAATTTCTACAAAATAAATGTCATTTAAATGCTATTTAAATACTATTCTCTCAATTAAGAATCTAAATTGCCACCTTGGCAAATTCCTTTAACTCCAACATTAAAAAGAAATAAGTGCTATTCTTTTCCTTTAAAATCTCTAAATTGCCACATTAAATAATTAATTGGCAAAATCTCTTAATCAATGCTTCAATAATTAATTAAATAATTCCTGAATAAATACTAGGCCCTCTAATGGGTCGTTACATCCTAACTTGAAGATCCTGTTTAGCATTTTGGTGAGGCTTGAGATGAAATGATTTTTATTTTGTTAGTTAACATTAGAGACTCTTAATTATTTTGTATGGCCTTCGAGCCCCAAACTTATGAGATATTGGAAGTGTAACTGAACCTTAATTTAGTTTCCACTGCTAGTAATGAATTGAGTTTTTGTTTTATTATGGTTTGTTCTATATCATCTCTGTGATAACCTCTTTCCGAATATCCTATGATAGCAGGAATATTCGAGATGGGGCCCTTACACTCAGCCTCATCCTCGTCCTCTTCCTTCTCCTCCTCCTTCTCCTCACCGCCATTTCCCACCTTGTTGAACCCCCTAATTTCATCCTCATCCCTAGTTAACGTACTTGCCTTCACATCATTGTCAACCCCCCGCCCCCATTTTTGAACACATCGACACCAACCAAGTATAGAGGGTTAAAGGTCTGCCAAAAATCTGTCTCACACTCTGCTGCAGTGGGCTCAAGCGTCGTGCTCGATCCTCGTGCCTGTAAAATATTAAATTTTTTGGTTAGATATTATATATAACAAAATAAACTAAATTTGAAGTTATGTTAGACACTTACATCCCTAAGGCATTCATTGTAATTGATTTTGTGGATAACCACTTTCTACACCTAGGAATGGTGACTGCGACAAGTAGTCTTATGGCTCACTTATTCTCCACCCATGAGAATATCTCAATCAACCACCACTATAGATAACAAATAATTTTACAATAGTAAACAAAAACAAACAAAAATGTTCAGTTAGTATATACAAATCATATACAATAATTTGATATAATATAATACAAAGAGAGTAAATAATTATACCTGAAATGCCCAAACAAAATCATAAATGTTGACTTTCTTCCCCACCTCACCATTCAATATCCTCTCGCTCATGGCCAGCCGGAGGTAATGTAGACTCTGGCTATAGACGTACGTCCCCCATGGGAATGCCTCAAATGCCTCTAGGTCCTTGGCCATTGTCCATACGAAATCCTCCATGGATGCATGCTCATCATGGCCAACTAAGATCATGTTCACCACAACAATATTACCCAGCTTGAGGACATCCTCTGCATCTAGATCCATGCTACCAAGTATTACTTTAATTTGGGCCACAGTCACCAGTCATTTTTGGGGGAATAGACGCGCCCATAAACTACTCGGCTCAATGGGCTTAGCTTGAAATATTTCTTTGTCAGTTAGCTTGAATCGGAGTCCACTGATGAGGATGAACTCCTGCTGGTCGTACCTATATGGCATGCCGCCAATCTCAAATCACATCTCATCGTGGCGGACACCTAAAAATGTCACTTCCCTCACCAAGACTTCATATATCAATTGTGGTGCAGACAGATGATCGAACATAGGGATGTGTAGGAAATGTCCAAGTGGGCCCTGAGTAAATCTATGCAAGACCCCATGATGTCTAAGAGCATCACGAACTGTCAAAAGCTGATTAATTAATTCCACAGTGTGTAGTGACCTGTGTCCTTAGCGGAATTACCCATTGTGCGTGAACGTAGGTAAATTGCTCAAACTGATGGTGAGTCATCTGTAGGGAAAATAGAAAACCATACAAAAACAACAATTGGATCAGGAAATAGATTGAAATGTGGTTAATGGTTTCACTGGGCTTTACCGGGCTATTAAGGCCGAGATGCATGTTCCTTAGCTAAATGGAAGGATGAAGCCCAAGTGATGAGAATCATGGAGGACAGACTAACAATGATGCAATTGGATCAGTCAATCTAATAAACCATGTGGGAATTGGATGAATACTAATTCCCTTTCGACTAGGATTCTTTTTTAGCAAATTATTTACTTATTTCCTATGTAATTTAGGATTGGGTTAGTTTTATTATTCCAACTTGTAGTTGGATTAGGTTAGTTTTATTATTCCAACTTGTAGTTGGATTGGGTTACTTTCGTTATTTCTACTTCTATTTGGATTGGGCTAACAAAAATCCATTAGATTTAGGATTTAGTTTATGACTAGGTTTAGTATTTTTATTTGTTTTCAAGTAGAATTAGGATTTAATTATTTTTGCCTATTTAAAGGCTTTCCATTGGAAAAAAATGAGGAGATTATGAATTTTCTTTGAGAGATTTTTCTTTTTCTTCAATGAACAAAACTTCGAATTTATCAAAGGATTGATTCCTTTGTGGCATTCAAAACCCAAACTTATCAAAGATCTAGGCAGTCTTTGTAGCGTTCAATAATTCTTTGTCCTTGTTTCCACATAATCAACGGGTCTAGATTTTAATATAGTCTGGATTCTTGGTTTATGAATCAATGGGTAGGGAATTCTTTTCCTTATATTCTATTTTGGCTTTTCTCGGGTTCGTTTCAATCTTTTGTGGGTTCCTTTGGTTTCGTTCCATCGCAAGTTCGCATCGATTGGTATTAGAGCACTAGAGTGCGTATGAAAGCTTTGGTACTAAAATAGGGTATTTATCTATTCTTATTTTTTTTATTCCTATATCATGAAAGATGCTTGAAGGTTTGGAAAAGAGGTGTTCGGGTATTCTTTCCCACAAGTGGACGGATCGTGACAAGTAATACAGTGATGAATAGAGTGTCATACCCACGAGGATTAGCTTTTGATCCCTACTTTAACCACTATTAACTTTAATAAGCCACACACAATTAAAAGAATACTCAATGGAAGTTTTATATAATTTAAAACTAACTCACCAACAGGAAAACACAAAACAATTCTTTAGCTTTTAAATATAGAAATCTAACGCACTAGGGTTCATGAATTCACCGTAGTTCTATATTTGGTTTAATTTTTCAGTGCTTGGGTTTTATAATTCTTGTTTTGAGCCAAAAATCGATGATCCTAAGTTAATCAAAAGCCTCTCTCGATGGTCAATCGAATCTATGCTTACATATGAAATTAATTATCTCTAATTAATCTGCAAATATACAAACATGCATTTATCCATAATGATCATCAAAATAAGATTTCACAAGGCATAACGGTATCTCTACCTATTATCGAACCTTATGTCATTTATTATCAAGTGCTAATCTATATTGAATCTCTCGAAAGCAATATAAATCACAAACACGTTCTAATGGCGGCCAAGCATCAAAACAGAGTTAATGCATAATAAACGATTAACTCAAAAGGCAAGAATAAAATAAAACTCAAATACTTTTAATTAAACCATCATTGAACTAGGTTTCATCAATCACCCTAGCCACAAAGTACTTAGTCTAACATAGTTTCAACCAATGAAAGAGTAATAGAAACGGAGTTCATGATGTTGTAGAGAAGAAAGAACAGAAAAATAAAACCAAAATCTAAGATCTTCAAGAAAATCTCCTCCTTTTGCCTCGACTTGCCGTCTTCTCCCCCTTCCAAAATCTCTCTAATCTCCCAAAAATAAGTCTTTATATAGTCCTCTTTAGGTTATCAAAGTCATGCACCTTGAAGGAGTCTATCTCACTTTTATTTGGATTGAAACGGGCTTAAAACGGCCTTTTCATGAAGCTTTGAACCCTACCATGATCCTACTGCGGTATGCTTGTTGTTGCAGACTCGTGAGCTTCAGAAACTCATTCTTAAAGCGGTCCTACAGCGGTATGCATTCCGCTGTAAGCCCGTGAGCTCCAGAAACTAAGTCTTATAGCGGTCCTACAACGGTATGCATTCTGCTATAAGCCCGCTAGAATTCTTCTTTTGCTTCTTTCTTCATCATCTTCCACTTTTTGCTCTCGACACTCTTTTGCTTTATTTTAATTCGATACCCGACCATGCTTCCAAGCTTTATTTCAACTCCCATCATGCACCAAAATTACTCTTTTTGCTCCATGTCCTATTTAACACATGCTCCACATCTACATAACAATATATAGGACCAAATCAAGTAGAAATCATGCTCATTGAATGTATAAATGCTGAGTTTATAGACCACAATAAGTGTATAAAAGACACTTATCAAGAGGCAACCACAAAAATATCATGAGTGGCAACATAGGCATGATACTTGGGCTGAATTTGAGGAAGAATTAAAGTTCATGCGAGTGTTGCTGAAATATCTAGAAAAAGAGAAGAAACATGAGATTGAGAGTTCAGAAAAAAGTAAGGATGATAGTGGGGATCAGAATGTTCATAATATTCAGGTTGAAGAAGAACACGAGGGCAAGATAAAAAGGAGTCTCATCGTTAAAGAAAGTGAGGTTAAGAAGACTCTCATGGAAAATTAAGTAATTTTACAAGAGTACGAGGAGTCCTACCTTGTACGTGGCGAAACTAACAAATCCCTTCCAAGTTTGGTTAATTCTTTGTTACAGGATTTCGAGGATGTGACCTTTGAACTTGGTGAACCATTCCAAGTGCCTGGGAGGATTCATGACTATGTCGACAAGTTAATCGTTCCACTTTATAATTCGAGGACGAATCGTCTTCAAGAGGGAGGGAATGATGAGAATCATGGAGGGCCGACTAACAATGACACAATTGGATTAGTTAATCCAATAAAACGTGTGGGAATTGGATGAATACTAATTCCTTTTTTACTAGGATTCTTGTTTAGCAAATTATTTACTTATTTCCTATGTAATTTAGGATTGGGTTAGTTTTATTATTCCAACTTATAGTTGGATTAGGTTACTTTTATTATTCCAACTTGTAGTTGGATTGGGTTACTTTTGTTATTTCTACTTCTATTTGGATTGGGCTAACAAAAATCCATTAGATTTAGGATTTAGTTTATGACTAGGTTTAAGATTTTTATTAGTTTTCAAGTGGAATTAGGATTTAATTATTTTTCCCTATTTAAAGGCTTTTCCATTGGAAAAAAAGGATGAGATTATGAATTTTATTAAGAGATTTCTCTTTTTCTATCTTGTTCTTTAATGAATAAAACATCAAACTTATCAAAGGATTGATTCCTTTGTGGCGTTCAAAACCCGAACTTATCAAAGATCTAGGCAGTCTTTGTGGCGTTAAATAATTCTTGGTTCTTGTTTCCGTATAATCAACGGTCTAGATTTTAATATAGTCTAGGTTCTTGGTTCGTGAATCAACGGGTCAGGAATTCTTTTCCTTATATTCTATTTTGACTTTTTTTGGGTTCGTTTCAATCTTTTGTGGGTTCCTTTGGCTTCATTCTATTGTGGGTTCGCATCGATTGGTATCAGAGCACCGGAGTGTGTATTAGAGCTTTGGTACTAAAATCGGGTATTTATCTATTCTTGTTTTTTTTTTATTCCTATAACATTAAAGATGCTTGAAGGTTTGGAAAGGAGGCAACCACAAAAATATCATGAGTGGCAACATAGGCGTGATGTTTGGGCTGAATTTGAGGAAGAATAAAAGTTCATGCGAGTATTGTTGAAACGTCTAGAAAAAGAGAAGAAACATGAGATTGAGAGTTCAAAAAAAAAATAAGGATGAGAATGGAGATAAGAATGTTCATAATATTGAGGTTGAAGAAGAAGACGAGGGCGAGATAAAAAGAAGTCTCCTCGTTGAAGAAAGTGAGGTTGAGAAGACTCACGAAAAATTAACAAGTAATTTTACATGAGTACAAGCAGTCCTACCTTATACGTGGCGAAACTAACAAATCCCTTCCAAGTTTGGTTAATTCTTTATTGTAGGATTTCGAGGATGTGACCTTTGAACTTGGTGAGCCATTCCAAGTGCCTGGGAAGATTCATGACTATGTCGACAAGCTGATCGTTCTAGTTTACGATTCGAGGACGAATCGTCTTGAAGAGGGAGGGAATAATGAGAATCATGGAGGGCCAACTAACAATGACGCAATCGGATCAGTCAATCTAATAAACCGTGTGGGAATTGAATGAATACTAATTCCTTTTTTACTAGGATTCTTGTTTAGCAAATTATTTACTTAGTTCCTATGTAATTTAGGATTGAGTTAGTTTTATTATTCCAACTTGTAGTTGGATTGGGTTACATTTGTTATTTCTATTTCTTTTTGGATTGGGCTAACAAAAATCCATTAGATTTAGGATTTAGTTTATGATTAACTTTAAGATTTTTATTAGTTTTCAAGTAGAATTAGGATTTAATTATTTTTACCTATTTAAAGGCTTTTCCATTGGAAAAAAAGGGAGGAGATTATGAATTTTATTTGAGAGATTTCTCTTTTTCTTCAATAAACAAAATTTTGAACTTATCAAAGGATTGATTCCTTTATGGCGTTTAAAACCCGAACTTATCAAAGATCTGGGCAGTCTATGTGGTGTTCAATAATTCTTATTTCTTGTTTCCGCATAATCAACGGGTCTAGATTTTAATATAGTTTAAGTTCTTGGTTCGTGAATCAACAAGTCGAGAATTCTTTGCCTTATATCTGATTTTGGCTTTTCTAGGGTTCGTTTCAATCTTTTGTGGGTTCCTTTGGCTTCATTCCATCGCAGGTTTACATCGATTGGTATCAAAGTTTCAGAGCGCATATCACCGGGCTTTAACGGCCTTCATCAGGAGTGAGCAAGCCCAGAAACATACGCTCGGCCTTCATTGCTCGATTTCTCATCAGGCTTAAAAGGTCGATTATGCTCAGTAGGGCATTGCGCGACCATCATCCTTCCTCTCCTCTTGTAGCTAGGAGCCCCACTAGGAAGGCCAATGGGCACCCTCGCCGATGAGGCTTCCTTGGGAAAGGAACCCCTGTCGGTGAGGATGCCTATCGGCGTTCCTTGCGGCTTCTTCTAGCTAGGCAGCCCAACGCATCACGACAAAACCCAACATGATGAAACACATCCATCCCCTCCACAAAATATCACACAAAATGAGAGGAGATCTAACCTTTCGACCATCGGGGGTAAGATTCAGCGATGACGGCTTCATAGCGGCGGTCGGGTTTATAGAGGGAGAGATCGAGCTTAGTAGAGACACAAGAGTTCGGGTATAAGGAGTGTCTCAATGAAGTTTAGCCTATTATCATCTTCTTTTAAATTCTTTAAATATAATTGTGGTCACATATGCAGAAAATGGAAGGACATTTAATTACTAACAACAAGAGGCACAAAATTAAATATATATTCTTTTAGAATTAGACGACCAATCATTTGTGTTATCAAAATTCTCATATCATCATCTTGATACAATGTTCATTGAACATAATTCACTGGATTTTTTTGAGACGTTAATGATCATTTGATCATTTAATATACTATTATCATCTTGGTGAAATGTAGGCTCAATTAACACAATTAGCGTAATTTCCTTACACCATAGATTATTTAAGTGCTATTGGAAACCAAGGATTTGCAACAACTAATTTACAAAAATAAAAAAACAATGATATTTGGAAGTATACAATTCAACGGGTTTAGTTACATGTCACGGGTTTAATTGGCCAATTAAACCCAGGAATGATATTGATCCAGGAAATCATATGTTTTATTTTTATATTTTATTTTGGTGGGGGGGGGGTATAACACCCCATATTTTCATGAAATTGCCACATATTTTAAGTGAGTTTAAAATACTGAAAAATATGTTTGAAATGACAACAAGTGACCGAATTAGTCGCAGGGAGTACCCTAGAGCTTAGATACCTAAGGTTAAAGGTATATTTTTGGCGAGCGTCTCGAGGTGAGATTTATGACGCTGAAAGAAATCAAATCAGAGACGGTTTTTCGGTTAAGCTAAGTTGTAGTCTAAAATAGCCGAATGATGGTAAGGGGCTTCGGGAAATCGTATATATTGAGTAATTTTGAGTTATTAATTTTGAGATTTTAAGTATTTCGATAAATTTGATGTTTGAGGGTGTAATTGTAATTAGAAAATTATCCAAATAAAATAAGGATAAAAATTAAGAGCTTATGTGGTAAAATATTGAAGTTGAGGACTTGAAATAAGGGCCAAAGTGTTATTTGAAAGAAGTTTGGGGTTTTAGCTTGGATTTAAAAAGTTGAATTCATTCTAGCTTTGAATTTCAAAAGCCATTCAATTATAGGTTTGAATCTTTGGAGTCCATGGCTAAGATTGTGACAAGTGGCATAATGTGATTGGTTGGAGAAATCTATAAAAAGACACCATGGGTTGTTCTCAAATCATTCCAAACAACTTTGAAAGTTGAGGCACTCTAAGAGGAGGAGCTTGCTCTAGAGAGAGAGTAGGAAGTTCGGCAAGAAGGTGGGAAGGAATCGAAGGAGAAGCCGGGGAGAACGAGTCTCGTCGGAGTTGCGGGTCTTCACTGGAGTTCGCCAAAATCATTCAGCAAAATAACTAAGGTAAGTTCAATTTTTTTTTTTTGATAATCCTGTAGAGGGGGAAGAGAGGGTCGCGTAGGTTCAAACGGGGGTCGAATCGGAGTTAAAACGAGGGAGTTATGGCCGAAATACGAAAATGGGCCGAAGCTGTCCGAATTCTGCTCGGCAGTGCGTGAGTTACACGTGCCGGAAGTAGTTGCGCGTGAAGGCGCGTGGCCGACTATCTTGGGGCGCGTGAGGGCACGTTAGGGGTCTATTTTCCTTCAAATTTTCTAGTTATACCCCTAATTTAATACCCTTCAACCCTATGTAAAAATATTTAAGGTTAGATTTACCAAAACGCATGTTTTCTGTAGAAACCTAGGCTGTTTGCTGTGAAATTATACCGTCTAAGAGATAAACGAATAAGGTGAGACTCCTATACTCCAAATCCTATTTTTTATTCTCTTATGAGAGACTTCTATTGCATGAGACGTGTTTCGTGAAGTTCTTACACATAAACGCTTGTTATTCTTTTACGTGAAATCATTATGCATATATGAAATGTATTTTTCTGAAAATTATATGCTATTGGCTTTTTAACTATTGCATTTATAAAATTCGTGTGTCCATACTGTTGTACCTATTTGTTGTTGGCCGAGGGCAAAAGTCGGATATCCCCCGAGAGGCGCTATGCGTGGGGCATCGAGAAAGCTCTCATGGGGAAGACCGTGAGTCTAAGGAACAACGAATGTGGTGCTTGCATGAGTTCTATGAGGTCGGGCCGAAGTGACATGGTTAGGGACCTCCCGAGAGGCGCTATGCGTGCGCCATTGAGAAAGCTCTAGTTGGAGGAGGCTAACGTGTTCACGAGGCACTTCGAAGTAGTTCTCGTTGTCTTCTCATACATTTTATACCTGATCATGCATCGATATAAACTGTTTTTGGAGTTTCTCACTAAAAGATTTATCTTCTAATTGAACTATGTCCCTGGAATATTCAAACGTTCCAGGTTCGACGAGTGGCTCTAAAGAAAAGGAGGTAGCTGAAGAATAAGCTTAATTTACTGTTGTTGTATGTTTAGCATATTCTTGCTTATGTGCGAACCTATGTAATTTTGGATATGTTTAAGATGTTCAGTTATCATTTGCGAGAGATGATGTAATACATTTTGTAGACGTCTTGAACAATTATATGATAAATAAAGCATTATGGTTGTGAACCATATCAGGTTCGATCTAGCTTCTGCATTTGAAATTTTAATGCCTATTCAATTATTGGGTTTGTTAAGCTGAGAAGGTGAAAATTAGGGTTTTTGGGATATTGTGTGATGTATGACAGCTATTGAGATATAAAAAATTTTATATTCCTGAAATCCTAAGTTATAACACGCTCAAGAAATTTGGAGTGTTACAGGGAGGGGGGCGAGTTAGGGGATCTAAACAACTCAAGAGGCATACCCTTAATAATATGATACAAGCTCTTAAACTCAGGTTTATGGAATGGTGCATTACATATCAATCCATACCAACATCCATACAACATCAAAAACACTGAAAATACCTCAAGGGGAAGCTTGTAACTTAATAATGTGATACATGCCCTTGGTTTATTATATACTTGTGAGTTTGTTTTCATTTTCTTAACTCTTTGCCAATCCTACAAAGTTCCCACTTGATGAGCCACTTTCCTTCTCTCCCAAGGTTGTTTTCCTCAACGAAACAACAATTCTCTCTAAAATTGCTGATGAGATTCAACAAGGTAAGCCACTGGTTCATGCTTCCCAACAAAATCGTCAACAGTTCGATCGACTAAGTCATCGCCGAAAGGCCTGCTCAAATGATAATGAAGTCCACATCTTCAACATCGGAGTCTCCAATGGCATCCAATATGAATTTACAGATTGTTTGCGCCCAGTTCATAGTCCATTATTTAAGCCACCATAGACAAATTTTTGTTTTTGTATAAATTTTAGGAGTTATTGATGTTATGAATAATGTGTTATAGAGGCAGGATGATGATGAAAGTTAAAATATAAATTTAAAAAATAATATATCTAATTATTAAATTATATATAATTAGAACTTAATAATATTATTTAAGATTTAAAAAAAGATAAATTTTATTTTTAAATAAAATTGTATGATTATATATTTCATACATATGTTAAACTAAATTAAAAATCTTTTATATTTATATAATTTTATGTGAGATTTCGATTTTTTATCACCATGGTTTATGAGATTTTACGAGGTTTCATGAGTTTAAAAAATTAATTAAATGTTAAGAAGATTGAAGTTTAAAAATTAATAAAAAATTAATGATTATAAGTAATTTAATATTTTATTATAAGTTAACAATTGGTATAACAATGATTAAATCATGATGCGTAAACTTATAAATTATTAAGTTTTATTTAATTTGAAATTTTATAAAGCAAGTTTAATGATTAAATTCTATTTTTAACTTAATTTAATTAAAACTTAATGATTACATGTAAAACATTAGAGTTAAATGAATTCATATTTACTTAAATGAATTCATATAAGTCAATGTCCATTCTTGACATTGTTACGATTTGGGACATTTAATGATGTTTAGAAATTGTGATGCATCATCTCATATCTTTATAGATTAATCACAGTAAGCATCATATGGACTTCTGTCTAGTTTCATCCGATCGTTACAATAATAATAAGAAACTAATAGAACAATTTCTTATAAAATTAAATAACTTTTTATTCAATAATAAATATGATTACAAATGTCAGTGTACAATTTGCTCAATCCGATTGGGTCTAGAGCACCTACACTAACAATCTTTATTTGCACTGGAGTCATTCACTCATGTATCTCATACCTAATGATCCAACATGATTTTCATATTTCTCCTGTAATAGAGCTTTAGTCAAGGGATTTGCGACATTGTCGTCCGTCGGTACTTTCTCTATACGCATGTCATCCTAGTTGATAACTTCTCTTATCAAATGGTAACGCCGCAATATATGTTTGGTCCATTGATGAGACTGTGGTTCCTTCACTTGCGCAATGACTCTATTGTTGTCACAATACACTATTATTGGATCAACAATGTTGACCACCACTCCAAGTTCACCAATGAACTTACGGATCCATACAATCTTCTTAGCTGCTTCAGCGACTACTATGTACTAGGCCTCAGTTGTTGAATCTATAACTGTCTCCTATTTGGAACTCTTCCAACAAACGACCCTACCATTCAGACAGAATATGAATCTTGATTATGACTTAAAATCATTATGGTCGGACTAGAAACTGGCATCCGTGAACCCCTTCACGGTAAGCTCTCATTCTCCATATACTAAGAACATCTCTTTAGTCTTTCTCAAGTACTTAACGATGTTCTTCACTGCAATCCAGTGTTTCTCACCTGGATCAGCCTGATATATTTACTACATATGCTTAAAGCATATGAGACATCAGCTTTGTACATAATATGACATACATGATTGAGCCAATGGTTGAAGCATATGGTGCTCGATTCATTCTATTTCTCTCATCTTGTGTCTTCAGACACATAACCTCGGAGAGATGTAAATATGAATTCATTTAAGTAAATGTTTTACATGTGATTATTAAGTTTTAATAAAATTATTTTGAAATATAATTTAATCACTAAATTTTCTTTATAAAATTTAAAATTAAATAAAACTTAATAATTTATAAGTTTTCCAATTGTTAACTTCAATTAGTTATAATCATGATTTTTGTTTTTTAATTTTTAAACTTCAATCTTCTTAACATCCTAAATGTGTCATATTCAATTTTATAAACATATTCAATTTTATTAAAAAATATGTTTTAACTTAAATGTATAATCATATTCAATTTTAAATCATTAAACCATATGCATCATGAAACATTTTTAAATCATTAAATGTATGAGATGTATGTATGAAATTCAACACATGTATGAAATGTATAATCATACAATTTTATTAAAAAATAAAATTTATCTTTTTTTAAATCTTAAATCATATTATTAAGTTATAATTATATATAGTTTAATAGTTAGATATATATATATATATTTTAAATTTTATATTTTAACTTTCATTATCATCATTAACTCCCATGTGTGAAATTGGTTATAACCAAACCGAACTAAACCACATGTAATAACTAAACGAAACCGATAGACCCAAACTGTGGTACCCAAACCGAACCCCAAACTAACCACAAAATAACCAAAGAGACCGAATATTAGTTCAACTTTACTGTTGCTTCTAACCACCTAATTGGTTGGTGATTCTAATGATCAGAACTGATCATCGGATTGCGCTTTTGTATATCCAACGATTGCGCCTTTGTAGATCTAAAAATTAATTTTATGGGAAAAAAAATAAAAACACATTTATGAAATTACATTGCCAGCGACCATCCACGACGAATTTCGACGATCGAGATCAATCATCATATTCACTTTGGCTCAGTCACCCACATACCCAAAAATTAAAATCATGTAACGTTGAATTTTACATTAAAATAGGTTTTAATGTAAAATTTAATATGAAAAACGTACTCAAAAATTCAAAGCATCAGATTCACAGGGTTTAAATACCCATCCCGGGTTTAATAGCCAATTAAACTAGGGTACACTATTATTCTGAATAATCCTATTTTCCATTTTTAATTTTTTTTGGGCTGGGGGGGCTGTGATTAGGGGATCCCAACGACTCAAAAGGCACACAATAAAAAGCATCAAGAATTATTAGTTGCACATCATCAATGTCTCTCAAGAACACCAATAGTGTCATAAAAAACAAATATAAGTCACCGATTTTAATTACATGCGTCAGGTTTGAATGACCAATTAAACCCGGTCCAAGTTTACTTGGCACATTAAACAATATAACACATCAATTTAATTACCCATCCCAAGTTTAATTGTCCAATTAAACCCAGGAACTCTATTGATGTTAAAAATCTTTTTTTTTTTTTTTTTTGCAAAATTTTTTGTGGGGGGTTTGGGGGATCCCAATGACTCAAGAGGCACGCAATCAAATTATTGTTTGAATATTACATATCGATTGGTTTGTGTTATCAAAAATCTCATATCATCATCTTGGTCCTATGTCCATTTCTAGTACTATAGTACCATAAAACACTTGATCGTTTATACTTAACTAATGGTCTACAAATGTGATCAATATAGTGGTTTGTTGTGCAATGGAGGCATAAAGTTTAACTTGCAATGTGTATAGAAAATGAAAAATCTTGACATGAACTTCCTATTTATTCACAAAAAACTATTACATTGGAATAACAAATCATTAATACTATAAAAAGAAAAGGTGTATGCCCCCTAGGGCATATCTTAGATGGAAAAGGAAGGGCATTTGGGATAGTTGGTGTCAATCCAGAAGGTCTCGTGTTAAAACCTTGGCCTCCTGCGATTTTCCTCCTCCAGCGAAATCTAAGGGCCGAGCGTTAGGGGCCCTCATGATCATGGGTCATCCAAAAAAATAAAACAAGGTGGTTTGCCTACTGTTGGAGGACCCTTTTTTGCTATTGTAATGCTGGTAACCTTCATAGTCTAAGGCCAGCAATAAAACATCACTTTCCTCAAGCTTCTCGGCTGCTAGAGCAGGTTCATTCACAAATTGTGATTTTTCTATTAGTTCAGATTCCAAGTACATTGTCAATGCAAGTTGGTTTGCCTTTTGTTTTGTACTTTTAAACAGAGAAATCACCTTGAATTGACAATGTACTTGGAATCTAAACTAGCAAAGAAATCACAATCTGTGAATGAATCTGCTCTAGTATCCAAGAAGCTTGAGGGAAGTGATGTTTTATTGCTGGCCTCGGATTGGGAAGGTTATGAGCATTAAAGGTTACCATATATATATAGTTGATACCGTATAATGCATACCAAAAGTCGGGAAACCAAACAGACATACACAAATCACGAACAGAGTTAAGTGCTATTGGATTTTCAATAAAAATCACATTTCGCAGAAATGTGTTTTCCCATATTTTGTTTTTCTATGATTCTCGATAAAAAGAATAATTTTAATAAATTTTCAAAAGAAAATCAATTCATTTCAAATACATTTTAGAAGATAACAATAAAAATTAATTTAAAATAATTTAATAAAAAGGAATAATTTTAATAAAAATTAATGCATTGAAAATTTTTAAATTTTTAAATTAGTGCGATGCAATATCTTAAATTTTTAAATTTAACAAGCGAGAAAATGTGACAACCTACTTAATGTGTTAATTATTATTTAACACATTGAATAACAAATAATGAATTAAACTTAAAGTTTAATAAAATGCTGAGTATTAAAAGAAAAAACTGTAATTATTGATTCTGCTAGGGTTATTTAAAATAACGATTTTAAATTTTTATTTTTAAATTTATAAATCTATTTTAATTACATCTCCCATGCATCGCACAAGTTTAACACTAGTATAAAAATAAAATAGTTGACTCATAAAGTTTTTCCCCTAAACTGTGCTAATAAGTGACAATCAATGGTGAATTTTTTTCCCTCCAAAACTTCCATCAAATCAAAGGTAATGATTAATTAATTATTAATTTTACTTTAATAATAATTATAGTAAAATTATTTATTATATTATAATCTTGAAAATGTGATATCTTAACAAATCCATAAAAAATATATAACATACCAGTTTAATTACCCATCCCAAGTTTAATTGTCACGGGATTAATTCGATAATTAAACCTGGGAACTCTATTGATACTAAAAATCATATTTTTCATTGTAAAACTTTGTATGGGGGTTTGGGGGGATCCCAACAACTCAAGAGGCACACAATCAAATTATTGTTTGAATATTACATATCGATTGGTTTGTGTTATCAAAAATCTTATATCATCATCTTGGTTCTATGTCTATTTCTAGCACTGTGACACATCGCTCCCACTTATAGGTGCCACTCGTGAACAATAATCAAAACTGCTCACATGCCAGGCCATTTGTGAAGGGCTGACTATGTTTCGACACAAAACGCCCTAGGTGGGAATTAGGTTTTTTAACGCCCCATTTTTCAAAATACACAATGATGTAAAATATAAACCAACATCACCTCGGGCGTTTGGAAACCCTTGCCAATAGAAGCGTTTGGATTGAACCTGAAAGCTTAACGAAAGCTAAATAAAGGGGTTTCCACTAGATTTCCTTTACAGGCATAAGAAATGCATACGACTTTCAATACTCCATAAAACACAACACATCATAGCAGGTACAATTGTAGGACACCCACACACACCGTTTACAACCTTGAGTATCCTAGCTGCTGTTTACAATACATCACTTGGTTACAAGGGTACATAATAAAATAAAACCCAAAGCTAGCCAAGCACCACCTCTTTGCCCTTGCTCGAACTAGAACCTGGAACACCTGGCACTTTTGATCAACCTGGGACGTTGAATGTCCCAGGGGTATGAAACACTCGAGTTAGATAATAACATCTAAGTGAGTGACTTAGAAAAGGTAAGTACATGCGTGCAAATGCAATAATGCCATTATGAAATCCACCCCTGTGGTAGCAATGCCAAGGTGTTGCAATCACCTCCGCGGTCATCATAGTCACTCCTTGGCTCACCATAAGAGCACGATATCTTCCATGATGTCCCAACAACTAGCCACAGTCTCCAACATGAACATGATATGTGACAAAGTAGAAGAAATATGCAGAACCAAGGGAAAATATGACATGTAAGCCACAAAGGCATGATATGCAAGCCAACATCCACACACAAGTGAAGCAACAAATGCTCAAAATGCCACAAAACATGCAATAATCACTCACCTTGAAGGTTTACCCTAGGAAGCACTGTTTACAACGGGCGGGAACGGTTTTCTCGTAGTTTTTCTTACTACTTGGCACGAACTTCGAGAAAGACCCTGAAAATTCTATCAAGGCTTATTCTCCCTCGACTTTCTCCCTTCTTTTTGATAGCTTTTCCTCTCTCAAACTCCCTTCCTTTTCCTCCTTACTTGGCGCCCAAAATGAATAACCCCAAAGCCCTTATTTATAGAAAATTCGGCGAACCAAATCGCGCCACGTGTCACGTTATCATTCCATCTATGAGCATCCAATTAAAATATGCCATGTGTCCCTGATATTTTGAACCTTCACATGTTTAATTAGATTTTCAAGATTCTCCATCATTACATCCCACATGGTAAATTACATTTTCTACATTTTCCATCATTACAACTACATCCCACACGGTTAATTGCATTTTCCACATTTCTCATCATTACACTTCAAATCCTATCTCCAAGTGGCCAATGAATGCTTGCACATGTCCTTAGGGATAAAGTTTGGAGGCTTTTGCAAACTTGAAAGCTAAGTAAGCTTTTCGTTAGCCAATCATGCAATGCCACCTCAAAGGGTCATTATGAGCCATCATGTGACCTTATCTTATCTTCCAAGTGGCCAATGATTGATTTCCATGTGTCATTGAAGATAAGGCTTCATCATTTCTCCCATGTGCATCCAACCCAAATGCACCACTTGTCTCTTAATTGAATTTAATAGAGTTTGGAATCCAAAGCTCCATTTGATTTGAATTTGTAATCCATGATATCTTGAAGATCCATGAATACGAACTGGTATGAAACAACATTAAGGATGATTCAACAATGCTATTTGGAAGAATCGTTGTATAACTCATGCACATCTATCTCATTCATTCAATGTTTATGTATATATATATATACACGCACTGCAACTGATATAAAATCTGAGAACTCAATGAAGAACTGAAATAATCTGAAAAACTGATATGAACCTGTAATGGAGGGATTACAGGAAGAATACTTGCCTTGATAAATCTTGATCGACTCACACGATTTCAACCAGAAATCTCCTATGCAAAGCAATTTCTGCAACTTACAGACCTATTGGCTCTCTGCTCCTCACGCGGCGTGAGGAAAACTATGGCTTATGTGCCTTTATATAGAGAAAAAAATAGCCTTAGAAGCCCATCTCCTTCTCCTTTTATACTTTGGAGTCCTTATTCTTAATTAACTTGGAAACCTCCTCCTACTACAACTAGGAGACTCTTAATCCAAATCCATCTCACACATGGATTCTCACTCTCCCTTAAATACATAATCTCACTTAATTAATAATAATACAAAAATTATTATTAAAACTCTCACATAATAATAAAACTACAAAATTACCTTCATGCCCTTGCATTTAATTTTCACAAAATAAATGCCATTTAAATGTTATTTAAATACTATTCTCTCAATTAAAAATCTAAATTGCCACCTTGGCAAATTCCTTTAACTCCAACATTAAAAAGAAATAAATGATATTCTTTTCCTTCAAAATCTCTAAATTGCCACATTAAATAATTAATTGGCAAAATCTCTTAATCAAATACTTCAGCAATTAATTAAATAATTCTTGAATAAATACTGGGCCTTCTAATGGGTCATTACAATTTCTCCCCTCCTCAAAAGAATTCGGTCCTCCAAATTCATACCTAGTTACTCAAACAACAGGGGTAAAGATGCCTCATCTCTTTTTCTAATTCCCACGTCGCATCTTCTGACGAGTGTCGTTGCCATTGCACTTTTACAAGAGGAATTGATCGGTTCCTCAAAATTTTTTCTTTTCACTCTAGAATACTGGTGGGAATCTCTTCATAAGACACATCTTCTTTAACTTCAAGAGTCTGAAAATTAATCACATGCTGAGAATTTGACACATACTTCCTCAACATCAAAACATGAAACACGTTATGCACATGGGACAACTGAGGTGGCAAAGCTAACTCATATGCCAAAATCTCTATCCATCTCAAAATCTCAAATGGACCAATGTAACGAGGACTAAGCTTCCCTGTTACGCCAAATCTACGAACTCCTTTAATAGGCATGACTCTCAACCAAACATGGTCACCTACCTCAAACTTGAGGTCTCGACGTCGCTTATCTGCATAACTCTTTTGTCTGTCTTGGGCTGTTTTCATTATAGCTTTGATAACTCGAATCTTTTCTGATGTTTGCTCGATAATTTCAGGACATAATAAAGCCCTATCACCAATCTCTTCCCAACATATCAGTGATCAACACGGTAGCCCATACAAAGCCTTATACGAACATTCCAATATTTAAATGGAAACTATTATTGTAGGCAAATTCTACCAAAGGTAGATACTTATCCCAACTACCTTAGAAGTCTAGAACATAAGCTCTCAACATGTTCTCGAGAGTCCTAATAGTCCTTTCTGTTTGACCATCCGTCTACGGAAGAAATTACGTACTAAACTTCAGCTGAGATCCCAATGCCTCATGCAAAGCTCTCTAAAAATGAGAAGTGAAACGAGGATCTCGATCTGATACAATGCTGGAATGAACACCGTGTAACTTCATGATCTCCTCAATATAAATTATGGCAAATCTATTCAATGGATAAGTCTTCTTAATAGGTAGAAAATGGGTTGATTTAGTCAAACGGTCAACAATCACCCATATAGCATCATAACCTCTAGTGGTTCTGGGTAAACCCATCACAAAAATTCATAGCAACATTATCCCACTTCCACTCTGGAATAGGTAATAGAACTAATAAACCTACAGGTTTATGATGTTCCGCTTTAACTTGCTGGCATACTGAACACTACAAAACATATTTGGCTACATCTTTCTTCATACAACTCCGCCAATATTGTTGCTTTAGGTCGTGGTTCATCTTCGCAACACCTGGATGAATAATGTAACGACTTTTGTGTGCTTCATTTAAAATCTCTTGCTTAAGATTTCCATCATCGGGTATACAAATACATCCTTGAAATAAGAGTATACCATCACTCCATAGAGTATATCCCAAAGGAGAAAGTTTCTCGATGTCTGCTAAAATCTGTGCCAACTTCTCATCTTTTGATTGCTAGTTCTCGAGTAAATCTAATAACTCGGGTTGCACCCTCATACAAGCACAACTCATCACTGATCTATCCTCTAGGGCTAAAATAAATAACGCACTTAATTTCTCCAATAACTCCATTCTTGAGTCATCATCGTAGCCATAGAAGCTCCTCACCGACTCAAAGAATTGGCTACTATGTTAGCCTTTTCTGGATGGTATAGAATCTCACAGTCGAAGTCCTTAAATAACTCAACCCAACGTCTTTGCCTCTTGTTCAATTCTTTCTGGGATAGAAGATAATGTAAACTCTTATGATCTGTATAAATCTCAACCTTCTCACCATATAAATAGTGTCTCCATATCTTTAATGCAAATACTACAACTGTCAACTTTAAATCATTAGTAGGGTAATTCACCTCTTATTTCTTCAATTGTCTGGAAGCATAAATATTAACTCGACCTTATTGCATCAATACGCAACCCAAACCTGAATGGGAAGCATTATTGTAAATGGAATATTTCTCTCCACTTCTTAGTATAGCTAAGACTGGTACGGTAGTCAACTTCAGCTTCAATTCTTGGAAAGCACGTTCACACGTGTTATTCCATTCAAACTTCTCTCTTTTTCTTGTTAGCTTAGTCATAGGGGAAAATAAACGAACAAATCCCTCAATGAATTGCCTATAATAGCCAGTAAGACCTAGAAACTACATATCTCTGTCACTGTTGTCGGCCTCGGCCAATCCATAACTGCTTTAGTCTTGTCTAGGTCCACTGAAATACTGTCTCCAAACACCACATGGCCTAGAATTCCAATCTGAGTGAGCTAAACTCACACTTGCTGAACTTGGCATACAGTTCCTCTTCCCTAAGCCTCTATAGTACCAAAGTAAGATGCTTTCTATGCTCCTCTACATTAGGTGAGAATCTAGAATATTATCTATGAAGACAATAATAAAGCAATCTAGGTACTCATACAGAACTCGATTTAACAAATCCATGAAAATAGCTGGAGCATTCATTAACCCAAATGGCATCGCCACAAACTCATAGTGTCCTTAGCGAGTCCTGAAAGTAGTCTTTTGAATATCATCGTTTCTGACTCACACCAGGTGATATCCTAATCTCAAATCTATCTTCGAGAATACCTTAGCTCCTCGCACATAGTCTAATAAGTCATCCACTCGAGGTAAATGATACTTGTTCTTTACTGTCACCTGATTCAGTTGGTGATAATCAATATATAATCTCAAACATCCATCTTTCTTCCTTAAAAACAATATTGGTACACCTCACGGGGATGAACTAGGTTAGATAAAACCCTTTTCTCTATTAATTCTTCTAGCGGGGCTTTCAACTCCTTCAGCTAATTAGGTGTCATTCGATATGGAGCCTTAAAGATAGGCTGTGTACCAAGCAATAACTCAATAGTAAACTCTGCTCCTCTTTAAGGAGGTAATCGTGGTAATTCATCAAGGAAAACATATGAGAAATCTCGTACTACTGGCACTCCAAACAACTTCCCCTTGCTTCCCTCATCTGAGGTAACAAAAGCTAGGTAAGCTTCACATCCATCACACATCGGCTTCTCTACTTTCATCACTAAGATCATAGGAATCGTAGCTATAGGCTTGACTCCTTTATATATCTGAACTTACTGTCAAGGTAAATCAAAGTCAAGAATCTTCTGTCGACGGTTAACTCTTGCGTAATGCCATGACAATTAATCCATGCCAAGGATCAAATCAAAATCCCTAACATCAAGAATTTCTATGTCTCCCAAATAGCTTCTTATCATGTACCTCGATCTCGCAATTCTCAAACATTTTTCTTAATAGCATATGCTTGCTGAACTACAGTGGCATAATCCACACTCTGACCTCCTCCAAAAGCGTGGCAAATATCGGCACGCAATCCTCACTGAAATTTAGCAGCCTTATTTGCTTCAGTGGACACCAACTCTGAGACCTATCTAGTTAAGGCTGTAAACTCTACCTCATATTGGGCTATTGTCTTGGTACCATACACCAACTCATAAAACTCAAAAACTTTTTGGTCCTTGACCCATGCTGAATAATAAACGTCATTGAACACTTGCTAAAACTCGACCCATGCTGGTTCTTGATTACCAATCTTCTGGCGGGCAGTCTCCCACCATCTCTCAACTTAACCTCTAAATAAAAATGTGCTAAGTCACACTCTGCAATCGTCTATACAATCGATAGCATCCAATTCTCAACTGTTGCTGCATTTGTGCCTTCATGGAATCCTGATGGTCAGAAGGCCATGAAATTCTTTAATAGCTAACTCCCTATATCTGCCTCCACAACTAGAGTTGTTAGAGCAACCGGCTTATCGCCTCTACTACTCCTACTTCTTAGCGAACTTGTGATTCTCTTACCTGATTAATAACTAGGGTATCTATCACCCTCATCGATCCTACTAACATACCTCACATCTCGACCATTCCCTGTCGTAGATAGCGACTAGACTCTCTTGGTGAGCCTGGTGTGGATACTAGAACCTCGACTTGCATAAAAGTAGCCTGACTGCAAGTACAGGGTCGTCCACCTCTATTACTCATCTTTCTGCATCACCACTTAGGGTTAGAACACTGCTAATTGGGGTAACATGTCTAACTGATGGACACAAGTCTTAACTCTACCCAACATCCTATGTGTGTATGGGAGACTCCTCAAAATACTGCTCTGATACCAATATTGTAACATCCCTCTCTCCTAGAACTACCCGAGAAGAGGTGTTACGGGAAATATAAAATAAACTAATTGATAATCTGAAATCTGATACCATAGCTAAACATCTCAGTCAACTGGAATAAAAACTTTGAGTCAATACAGACTGAAAAGCATAAACTTTGTCTAAGGGACAATCCCTCAACTAAAATATAAAATAGATCTAAACTGAGAAACACTATAAAACTCAACAGACTCCCAGACATCTTTTATCTTGAGCGGCTCCACGTACACACACTATAAACCACTGCTGCTAGGCCCACGTCTGGTACTCCCCCGCTAGAACCTAGAGGGGTGAAGAGTACAAGGTGAACTACAAAGCTCAGCAAGTAATAAGTTGGAAAGAATACTGAAGCTGAATTGAAGAATATCGATACTGATAAATAACTCACTGAACTTGTACTGAATAATCACTATCTGATTGCATTCATAAAAATATAATGCACATAAACTATAAACTAAATGCAGGTATGCAACTTTGGCTCATAGGCCCACATAATCTGATAATACATACATGTCTGATCTGAATCATGCATACATAAAAAACTGTAAGCACATACTGTGGGCAATAAGCCCCTAGCCCCCTGGTGGCCCCCAGACGGGTAACTCATAAACTTAGCTAAAATTGAAAATGATGGGATCCCCGCGGATAAGCCGCCTAGCGCGCATAATGCATTGCAATGTCACATAAATGCTGGCACACGATATGTAGTGCTCCATATAAAGTCATGCTTAATTCTCATACCAAAATGTATGCACATAATCTCACAAAATAATGCTAATCATATCATATAAAATAATGTTGAACATTTTATGATCTTCATCTATATATTGGAATACAAAGATTCTATGAATTATGATTTATGGTATGGGCACGATTAACTTGTTATATTTATCATTCTTAGTATGAAAATTCAATATTTAGGAGTATTGAATACATTAATTTAATTAAAACTTGAATTAAAACATCACTGAAAGTCTAAATTTAATTTCTAGGAAAGCCATCTGGATATCAGGAAGCATATCCAGATAGGAGGAAGGACATCCGGATATGAAGAAGGCTCATCCGGATACACTAGCATTCAAAACTGAAGCTATTCTGATATGCTAGGATGTATTTGGATATGAACTAGGACATCTGAATATGATTCTGGTCATCCGAATATCTCACTGATGCATTCAGATATAATTGGAGACTATTCGAATGAAAAATTCAACTTTGGAGAAATGCATCCGGATACAGAAGGAAGCATCCGGGTGTACTAGACCTATTCGGATAGAAGAAAGGGTATCCGAATATCATCTTGACCTATCCGGACGTATGAACAAACCATCCGGATATCACACTTCGAAGAATTTTAAACACATCCGATACACTGCAAGGTATCCAGATATCACTCATAGAAAGACTTAGACTCATCCAAATACAACACAAAACATCCGGATATCGCTCACAATCAACTAAACGCATCCGGCTACGACTCAAGGCATTCGAATACAACTCACAATCACCGTTGGACACATCCAGATATGAAATGAAGTATCTAGATATCACTGGTCCATCCGGATATGAATAAGAGTTATACGAATATTACTCACAATAGACACTGGACTCATCCAGATGTGATACAAACCATCTGAATATATTGCTAAAACCTTCCGGATATGCCCAAGGGCCATTCGGATGTCACTCATAGAAAACTTTTTGACTCATCCAAATAGAGTCTATTCCATCCGGATGCTACTCACAAGCTTTGAAAAATCCATCCGGATATGGAAAAACTCATCCGGATATTTGTAACTATTTTTGATGAACACGAACAATTACAGAGGCTATGTTCTTGATCAAAACTCCGGCGAAGGCTCATAACTCCGACGAGGCTCGTTCTCCCGGCTTCTCCTTCGATTTCTTCCCACCTTCTTACCGAACTTCCTCCTCTCTCTCTAGAGCAAGCTCCTTCTCTTAGAGTGCCTCAACTCTCAAGCTTGCTTGGAATGATTTGAGAACACCCCATGGTGCCTATTTATAGATTTCTTCAACCAATCATATTATGCCACTTGTCACAATCTTAGCCATGGACTCCAAAGACTCAAACCTATAATTGAATGGATTTTCAAATCCAAAGCTAGAATGAATTTAACTTTTGAAATCCAAGCTAAAACCCCAAACTTCTTCCAAATGACATTTTGGCCCTTATTTCAAGTTCTCAACTTTAATATTTTACCACATGAGCTTATAATTTCATCCTTATTTCATTTGGATAATTCTCTAATTACAATTACACCCTCAAATATAAAATTTTTCGAGATATCTAAAATCTCAAAATTAATAACTCAAAATTACATGGTATGTACGATTTTCGAGAAGCCCTTACCATCATTCAGTCTTTTAAGGCTACAACTTAGCTTAACCGAAAAATCGTCTCTAATTTGATTTCTTTCAGTGTCATAAATCTCGCCTCGAGACGCTCGTCAAAAATATACCTTTGTCCTTAGGTATCTAAGCTCCAGGGCACTCCCTGCGACCGATTCAGTCACTTATTGTTATTTCAAACATATTTTTTTATATTTTAAACTCATTTAAAATACGTGGCATCTTCACAAAAATATGGGCTATTATATTCTCTCCCCCTTAAAAGAATTTTGCCCTCGAAATTTGAAACATACTTGAAACTATTAAAGGTTAAATAATTATTGCATTCGGGAATACAATTTCTAGAAGAAAATATAAAAATTTCCTACTCTATTTCCATTTTCTCGAACAGATGAGGATATTTTTCTTAATTGTTTCCTCAAGTTCCCACATTGCCTCGTCATCCGAGTGATTTCCCCACTAAACCTTCACTAACAGGATCTCTTTATTCCGCAACACTTGAGTTCGGCGATCTAAAATTGCTCCAAGTGACTCCGGGTAGGTCAAGTCATTCCTTAGCTCAATTGTCTCCACTCGAACTCCGAGGGTTGGATCTAGCACATGCCTTCGAAGTTGGGAGACGTGGAACACATTATGAATCCCGAAAAAGTTAGGTGGAAGCTCCAATCGATAGGCCAAAGGGCCGACTCTTTCCACAATCGGATATGGTCCTATATACCTTGGCTTCAGCTTTCCTTTACCATTTCCATGCGTCACCAAATGCTGGGGTGACAACTTGAGATACACTAGATCCCCTACCTCGAACTCTAGATCCCTTCTTCTTTGATCAGCATAGGATTTTTTATCAGCTTTGCGCATCTCGAATCCTCTCTTGGATTATTCGAATCTTATCGGTAGTCTGCTGTACAAGTTTGGGCCCCAACATCTATCGTTCCCCTACTTCGGTCCAACAGATAGGCGACTGACACTTTCTTCCATATAAAGCCTCATAAGGAGCCATCCTGAAGCTGCCATGGTAACTATTATTGTACGCAAATTCTACCAATGGCAAATGCTCTTCCCAATTTCCTCCAAAATCAGGGCACATGATCTCAACATGTCTTCAAGCGTTTGAATAGTCCTCTCCGATTGCCCATCAGTCTAGGGTGATAAGCCGTACTCCATTTTAGCTGGGTCCCCATGCATTCCTGCAAACTCTCCCAAAACCTTGAGGTAAACCTCAGGTCCTGATCTGAAACTATACTTACCGGTGCACCATGGAGTCGCACTATTTCCTTCACGTACTACTCTGCAAATTTTCGTACTGATTGGTTCATCCTTGTAGGCAAAAAATGTACTGACTTTGTTAACTTGTCTACCACCACCCAAATGGCATCATAGCCCCTTCGAGTCTTCAGAAATCCTGTCACGAAATCCATCGTGATATATTCCCATTTCCACTCGAGAACTTCCAAAGGTCTCATCAACCCTGCGGGTTTCTGATGCTCAATCTGTACCCTTTGACATATATCACATTGTGCCACCCTCCTAGCCACACTGGCCTTCATCTTAGGCCACCAGTAGATTTCTCGAAGATCTCGATACATTTTCGTGGCTCCCAGGTGCACGGTATACTTAGCTTTGTGGGCTTCATCCAAAATTTTTTGCCTCAACTCCCAAAAGTTTGGCACGTACACTCTACCCCGAAACCTGAGAATGCCATTTTGCATCTTAAAATCCAAACTCTTAGGCTGGCCTTGCTCGTCTACCCATAGACGTATACGTCGGTCACTCCCACTAGCCTCCTGTATCTCGGTCTCCAGATCCAGTCGAACCGCCAGGCCAGCTACTAGGACAGAGGATCCCTTCGGCACTACACTCACCGTTATCAGGCTAAAAGCCTCAATCAGCAGCCATTCCTGGGCTATCAACCCAGCCATAACAGTAGACACAGTCCTGCTCAAAGCGTCAGCCACCACATTGGCACGCCCTAGGTGATACAAGATGGTGCAGTCGTAGTCTTTCAGGAACTCCATCCATTGTCACTGCCTCATGTTCAACTCTTTCTGCGATAACACATACCTTAGACTTTTGTGGTCCGTGAATACATCGAACGTCTCTCCATATAGGTAGTGCCTCCATAGCTTTAGAGCATATACCACTGCTGCCAGCTCCAAGTCATTCGTTGGGTAGTTCACTTCATGCCTCTTCAACTAGCGTGATCCATATGCGATCACTCGATCATATTGCATCAGTACACAGCGCGCAAACCAACTTTCTAGGCATCAGTGTATACAACATATCCATTAGGCCCACTAGGCATTGCCAGCACAGGTGCGGAGGTCAGTCTATCGTTAAGCTCTTGAAAACTTTCCGTGCACTTGGCAGTTCATTCGAACTTGACCTCCTTCCGTATGAGCTTCGTTATAGGTGCATCTATCTTCGAAAACCCTTCCATGAATCTTCGATAGTAGCCTGCTAATCCCAGAAAGCTTCGCACTTCAGTCACACACGTTGGTTACTTCCATCCTCGAACAGCCTCAATCTTGGTCGGATCCACTGAGATTCCTTTGGCTGAGATCACATGCCTAAGAAATGCCACTTAGGATAGCTAGAACTCGCACTTCGAGAACTTGGCATACAATTGGTGTTTCCTGAGGGTTCCTAGCACTATCCTCAAGTGCTCCTCATGGTCACTCTCATTCGAAGAATACACCAATATATCATCTATGAAGACGATCACAAATCGATCTAGGTAGGGCTTGAACACCCTATTCATAAGATCCATAAACGCTGTTGGAGCGTCAGTTAATCCGAATGGCATTACAAAATATTCAAAATGGCCATACCTCGACCGAAAATGTCGTCTTTGGAACATCATCTGGTTTAATTCTCAGCTGGTAATATCCGAATCTCAAATCAATCTTTGAGAACACCTTCGCACCTTGTAGTTGATCAAACAACTCATCTATCCTTGGGAGCGAATACTTGTTCTTTACCGTGGCCTTATTTAGCTGACGATAGTCACATCCTTAGACTCCCGTCTTTCTTCTTTACAAATAGCACTGGTGCGCTCCATGGCGACGTGCTTGGCCTAATGAACCCCTTATCAATCAACTCCTGTAGCTGACTCTTCAATTCTTTCATCTCCGTTGAGCCATTCGGTATGGTGGAATTGATATCGGTTGGGTTCCTAGCACTAACTCAATTGAGAACTCGATTTCCCGAGGTGGAGGGTAGTCCTAGTAATTCTTCTGGAAACACGTCATCATATTCTCGTACCACTCGCACCTCATTGAGTTTCGGTACTTCTCTCTCTTCTAACTGAGCATAAGTTATGAACCCATGAGCTCCTCGGCTCAACAACTTTGCTGCCTTCAATGCTGAAATCATCTTTACGATCTCGGGGTCGCCTTGTCCCCAAAATTTGACCCACCTTCCCTCGGTTTTCTTATGGTCATTATCTTCCTACGACGGTCTATATTGGCGTCGTACTAAGACAAGAAGTCCATCCCTAAGATTATGTCGAAGTTATATACTTCTAACAGAATTAGATTAGCCTGGAACTGAACATTACTCAGGCTAATTTCTCATCCCCTCACCATTTCTGAGGACTTCATACTTTTACCCATAGGTGTCAAAATCACCATAAGACACCCCATAGACTCGGTTTCTACTCTCAAACTCCCAGCCAATGCTTGTGATATAAAAGAATGAGTAGACCCTGGATCTATCAATGCATGCATAAGAGTATCCAAAATGAAGAGATTACCTTGGATGGATAATTGCAGGATTTGCCTCTACATCCTCCTTGGTCAAATTATAGACTCAGCCTTGTCTGGTCCCCTTTCCTTCTTCAATCTTTAGCTGTTGCTCTTTCTTCTGCAGGCAATTCCTCGAGATGTGCCCGTGCTGGTTGGAATTGTAGCAGATCACACTCACTGGTGTTGCTGCTATAGCTTTACCTTCTTGGACCATTCCTTTCGAGCAATTTTGGGAAGTATGCCCAAGCTGTCCACGAGTGTAACAGATAATGCTTTGGCCATTGCACCTTTTGCCCAGGTGCCTCTTCTTACATTTAAAGCACGACTTACCCTTTTTCACGATCTTCCCATCCCTAGGTCCCATTGTCGAGTGGGATTTCTCTGATTGTCCTCCAGTTTGAACCATCGTGGCCTTTAGTTCTGCCACACGCGTCATATTCTCCTCGGTCATCATAGCTTTGAAAACTATATCCGCGTAAGACTCCACGTGGACCAAGCTCATCAGCTATTGAAATTCGAATCGCAAGCCTTGTAAGAATTTTTGTCCCTTCTCCACATCGTCCATCCCATACAACAACATATACTTGATTAACCGCAAAAATTCAGCCTCATATTGGGCCACAGACATATTTGGCCCTTGACGTAAGTTCATAAACTCTCGAGCTCTAGCCAACTTCCAGCAAGTGGGAAAGGATTTCCCGTTGAATAGTTCCTTAAACCATCCCACGACATCTGGGGTGCCTCCCCCACTTCTACGTCAGTTGCCGACCCCTAAGATCATGTCTGGTTAGGTACTGCTCACTGCATAGACCTCCACCATTAGGCCGCTTCTGTAATACCTAGGAATGATTTGAGGTCATAAATAATATTTGATGAATGGTACAAGTGGAATTATCAAAAGAATAAGCTTTAGGACACACTATTGCAGTCTTAAAAGACCGAAGTGGCTCGAGGGAGTAACCCGGACCTTAGATAGCTAAAGAAAATTGTATAATATCGACAAGTGATTCGAATTATGATTTTTAGTGATGAAAGAAGTGGGATCGGGAACAGTTTTCGGTACAGCTGTTGACGGGCTGATGAGAAAATCGGATCGACGTAGGAAATGTCCAGAAGATCAACAGAGCGCGTCAAGGACTAGTATTTAATGTGTAGAACAACCCTTAAGCGATTTCGGGTTGAATCAATGGATTTAAGGTCGATTTGACCAATCGGGCCTAAGTGCAGTTTTCTAATTTTGCCTGAGAGAGGTCAAAACGATTATTTTTCAGAAATTTCAAAGATAAAATGAATAATGTAAATCTTGTAGGCCTTAATGGTGATATTGGATAGTTCAGGGGTGGATGGGAAAGGCTAAAATGGGATTAGAAGAAATTATGGGGGTCAAAGTGCAAAAAAAATGGAAAATGTCATAGTGTGAACGCAGCAAAATGGCCGCCGCAAATCTTCACACGTGGAGGCCCGAATCGGCAATGGGATGGATGGGGAGGAGCTGGGGGAGGTCGTATACGGCGGTGGGTTGCTTGTAGGCCAAGTTGTGGTCCGGTGATTGGCCGGTCGGATTTTGGCCGAATTTCGAGTAAAAAGGAGGCCGCGGGTTTTGATTTTTGGGCTTCAAATCGATCG